>NC_064616.1:803565268-803866518 GCF_023898315.1 Schistocerca nitens | reverse complement strand
GAATACAGAACTGAGATATCATATTCTGCGGTGAGCCTATTTTGTAAGGAGCCGCTGGATCCTAAACAACGTCGGCTGTGTCTTCGGTACGTGGTGACGGTATTGGCGGCTTTGCCGAAGGTAAGGTTAGCTCTCGTCTTAGAAGGCTCCAGCGTGCCAGAGCCCGTTATTTTGCGCCAGTCGCGGGGAACAGGTTCTCGTGCACCCTGTCAGGCGGCAGCTGATTTTAAGTGTTGGGCGTTCGCTAGGAGGCGACCGCTGCGCTTGCGGCTCAGTGCTCAGCACGACAACGAGGGAAACACCACTTACACACGCCGCGGATAAAAAACGCGCACTTAACTGTGTTATCACATTGTAGCCGAATATTTGCAGTACGTTTTGTAGGTTTTGCATAAACCACGAGTGCGACGTACTTCACCAAATGAGTCTTCATGTCTGATATCTTGTACCCCGCACAAGTGATGATGGAAGTGAAAGAATATTGCAGAATAAACGTGCAAGGAGTACGAAAAGCAATGCTGTGTTTCAGAGAGGACATAGAGCTTCTGGACAGATGGCACTAGGACTTTGACAGGAATGGACATTTAACAGAGTTCGGCTTTAGGGTAAACAAAGTAAATAGGAGGATGATGATGAAGTGTAGTAGGAAGGAGAATAATGACTTGCTGAACATTAAATCTTGATCTACAACTGTACTGGAAGAAGTGAAAGAATTTTCCTATCTAGGAAGCAAGATTACATTCGGTGGCAGAAGCAAGGGCAATATTAGGGGTAGGCTGACAAAAACGAAGAAAGCTTTGTTTAATGAAAGAGGTCCTCTGATGTCAGATATTAGTATGAAAATCAGGAGGAGGTACTTGATAGTGTACGCCTGTTGCATGGCACTATTAGAAGTGATACGTGGACTACGAGAAATCAGTAGAAGCGCGGAAGGACGTACCAAAGAGGAAAGAAGTCGGTGGCTGAACTTAACGTTAGGTTTGAGACTTGACTGTGTAACAAAGCGTCTTTCTCATACTTTTTTTAGTACAGTGATCAGTCAGCCTCAATTATCTGTTGTACTACCTTAGATCTTTCCATTGTCACATTTCTAAAAAATGATTTTAAAACTGACTGTAAACATGATCTTCGTGCTTTTCTCTGTCTCTCTCTCTTTTTTGCTGAATTATTTTAATAGTTTTAACGTTTTCAACCGCACTCCACCACTTATACTCATGCAGAATGTGTATATTGATGAAGAAGACTTTACTAGTGCACTTCAGAAAGTAAGTTATACATGATAATGGCACGACAACAAACGTTTACTCAGTGCTGCAACACATTTCAAAGTGACACAGATACCTCACACTATTTTTCAACATAGTAGCCAAGTCACTTTCAACTACGATCGTAACCTTCTATCAATCGTTCAGTTCCTCAAATGGCTCTGAGCACTATGGGACTTAACTTCTAAGGTCATCAGTCTTCAGTTCCTCGTTTATTAGTTAGTTAGTTACATGTTCGATGTCACATGGATCATCTGAACGATTCTTTCATCGGAATGATAATAAACGAGTCAGATTACAGGATATGTATATGTACACTCCTGGAAATGGAAATAAGAACACATTGACACCGGTGTGTCAGACCCACCATACTTGCTCCGGACACTGCGAGAGGGCGGTACCAGCAATGATCACACGCACGGCACAGCGGACACACCAGGAACCGCGGTGTTGGCCGTCGAATGGCGCTAGCTGCGCAGCATTTGTGCACCGCCGCCGTCAGTGTCAGCCAGTTTGCCGTGGCATACGGAGCTCCATCGCAGTCTTTAACACTGGTAGCATGCCGCGACAGCGTGGACGTGAACCGTATGTGCAGTTGACGGACTTTGAGCGAGGGCGTATAGTGGGCATGCGGGAGGCCAGGTGGACGTACCGCCGAATTGCTCAACACGTGGGGTGTAAGGTCTCCACAGAACATCGATGTTGTCGCCAGTGGTCGGCGGAAGGTGCACGTGCCCGTCGACCTGGGACCGGACCGCAGCGACGCACGGATGCACGCCAAGACCGTAGGATCCTACGCAGTGCCGTAGGGGACCGCACCGCCACTTCCCAGCAAATTAGGGACACTGTTGCTCCTGGGGTATCGGCGAGGACCATTCGCAACCGTCTCCATGAAGCTGGGCTACGGTCCCGCTCACCGTTAGGCCGTCTTCCGCTCACGCCCCAACATCGTGCAGCCCGCCTCCAGTGGTGTCGCGACAGGCGTGAATGGAGGGACGAATGGAGACGTGTCGTCTTCAGCGATGAGAGTCGCTTCTGCCTTGGTGCCAATGATGGTCGTATGCGTGTTTGGCGCCGTGCAGGTGAGCGCCACAATCAGGACTGCATACGACCGAGGCACACAGGGCCAACACCCGGCATCATGGTGTGGGGAGCGATCTCCTACACTGGCCGTACACCACTGGTGATCGTCGAGGGGACACTGAATAGTGCACGGTACATCCAAACCGTCATCGAACCCATCGTTCTACCATTCCTAGACCGGCAAGGGAACTTGCTGTTCCAACAGGACAATGCACGTCCGCATGTATCCCGTGCCACCCAACGTGCTCTAGAAGGTGCAAGTCAACTACCCTGGCCAGCAAGATCTCCAGATCTGTCCCCCATTGAGCATGTTTGGGACTGCATGAAGCGTCGTTTCACGCGGTCTGCACGTCCAGCACGAACGCTGGTCCAACTGAGGCGCCAGGTGGAAATGGCATGGCAAGCCGTTCCACAGGACTACATCCAGCATCTCTACGATCGTCTCCATGGGAGAATAGCAGCCTGCATTGCTGCGAAAGGTGGATATACACTGTACTAGTGCCGACATTGTGCATGCTCTGTTGCCTGTGTCTATGTGCCTGTGGTTCTGTCAGTGTGATCATGTGATGTATCTGACCCCAGGAATGTGTCAATAAAGTTTCCCCTTCCTGGGACAATGAATTCACGGTGTTCTTATTTCAATTTCCAGGAGTGTATTTAGTGTTTAAATTAATGAATCATTATTTTTAGTCCTACTTATGCAGTTACGCTTAAAAACTAATTTTTTTAATTTTTTCTTACGGGCTACTAGTTTTTAAATAGAAATTCGTCGACGGAATAGAAGGACTTGTCCATAAAAACAGATTTTACCTTAGATTGAAAACATTCTTTGCACTTGTGACACATTTTATGTTTGTTAGGCAAATGATCAAAATTCCTTGTTTCTAACTCCTTTCTGAGCCACTGACAGCTTTAATAATGGACAATAAAGGTCATTTACCGAGCGAGGTGGCGCAGTGGTTACACACTGGACTCGTATTCGGAAGGACGACGGTTCAATCCCGCGTCCGGCCTTCTTGATTTAGGTTTTCCGTGATTTCCCTAAATCGCTCCAGGCAAATCCCGGGATGGTTCCTTTGAAAGGGCACGGCCGACATCCTTCCCCAATGCGATGAGACCGATGACCTCGCAGTTTGGTCTCTTCCCCCAAACAACCCAACCCCAACCCAATAAAGGTCATTTTCCCTGTAGTGTTGTAGGTATTACTGCTTGCTTTCGTGCAAGCAATACTTTCTTTGTAAGTCGTGAGTTACCCCAGAAAAATTTTCCTTGATATATTACTGAGTGTAAATACGCAAAATGTCAAGAGGTTGGTTCGTTTGTTTACAAGGCTAGAAATTATATGAAGACCAAAAATAGCTGAATTTAATAGTTTGAGAAGCTCAGTATTAGACTTCTTCCAGTTCAAGTTTTCATCAGTATGTACACCAATGAATTTAGAGCGTTCTACCCTATTGACTCACTCCTGTTCATGTGGTACATCAGGTTTTGTTATGACTCTGTTTCTTGTACAGAACTGAATATTCTGTTGTGTGTTTTCTCATAAAATGGAAAGTTCGTTTTCAGAGAATCACTTAATAATTGTTTGAAAAAATCATTAAAAATCTCTTCTGTTGCTTTCCCATTAGTGGGATTTAGTACCAGTTTTGCTTGTTGAATGTTAAGTGGAACGTCATTCGTATACAGGACCGACATTAATAACTCTGACAAACTGCAGCGATAGATTACTGGCCGGAAATGGAGGGAAAACTGTCCTACGAACATGTGTCCACAAATGCATCGTTGCCACGGTAGGTAGCGCTGACGAATGAAAGTTGCCCTGGACGTTCGACAACGTATCAACATGACGGTTGTCCAGCGCATTACGCAACTGAAGCACGGTAGATATTAGATGTTTACACTGATCAGTGGATCGACAGAGGTGGCCCTATTAATTTGCCCGCTAGGTCGCCAGATTTGACGTTGCCCGATTTCTTTCTGTGGGGACAGCTATAAGAGAAGGTGTACCAGCAAGTGTCAACAGGCCTTGAAGATTTGGTCGACCGCATCAGAAACGCCTGTGCTGACATTCCCGCAGATATACTTCTGTCCTGTGTGCGGTCATTTGAAAATCGGATCTTAAGTGTATTGAAGTTGGCGGAACTTCGTTTCAACACGTACTCTAATTGGAAAAGTAGACCATCGTTCGCCTCAAGCCACAGCCACAGTGGCGTGTTGAGTAGTCTCCTGTTCGGTATATCGGAGGAATACAACGTTGCCAGCGGGGTTTCCAATTATAAGTTATGAAATACTTTCCTGCCCTACCCTGTCCAACGCATTTCAGCTTTGTAGTAAGTTTCCAGTGGCCGCGTTATTTCACTCCCGCACTGTGTATGATACACCTGCTATCTCTACTGCAGCCTAAGTATTAGAATAAATTTTGGAGCTGGTGTCAATAGCCAAGCACCTAAAGTAACAACAAACATCACGTACTAACTACAAATCAAAAAGACACTTTTGTGTTGAACGATAAACGTCATGCTGTGGTCTGTAGCTATCCGTTTCAATGAACAGTCCACTTCAGGGCTCAAAATTTCATGACGTCACGTGCAAGTACGTGTACAGTTCATGAGTGTGAATTATTATGTCGACCTTTCAAAAGTTTAAAATTTATTCAGCGACTAAATGAAGCACTATGCAAAAAATTTAAAGTGACTGTCATTAGCGCAAACGAGTTCAAAATGAAAACGCACACACACACACACACACACACACACACACACACACACACACACACACACACACACCGACGCGCATACACACACGTGCGCACGAGCATAAATTTCAAGATGTTACATAAACTTATAATTTAAAAACTATAATTTGAGTCTATCACTTATAGACACACAGTCGTTTATAGAATTATATTGTTTCACTGTCACATGAAAAAATCTTCTACTACCTGTACATGGCCTCGAGATATGCTCTCCTTGATCGACTGCACTGTAGCGAAGTAAATCCTCTGATAAGTCGAGAGACATACAGTCCTCTATTTATTTGCTGAGCGGTGGACCTCACGCATCCCAGGATTATTTGGGTTATATCACTCCCAACGTCCATATCGTATCGGCAGTGTACTTCAGTTTTATACGTATGAGCTGGGTATGTTATATGAACTTTTCTCAGCGTAATAGTAGAGACCGAATGTTTTCGTAAAATATTTAAATCTAATGAACAGTGCACGGGAAGAACGACAGCGCTAAGCCTGCGTATGAACTAACCACGGTCGTCTGACGAGATATATGTGAGAGGAATTGCGTGATCAGTTTTGAACGTATTCTCTTGTTAAACATTTTCGTGACTCTCAACGTCTTTCTTGTAGTGGCTGCAGTCGAAGTTTGACGATCTTCCTCGTGACGCTCTCGTTCTCATTAAATGAACAAGTGACGAAAGGTACCGCTCTTCTCTGGATCACGGCTACCTCCTCTTCAAATCCTGGTGAGTCTCATTAAGTGACGAGCATTAGTTAAGGATCTCGTACCGAAATGCCATCTGCTGGCTGGACCATCTGTGCCAGATTTCTTAAGTACGCGAATCGCTGAAATTTTGTCCGTTCGACAGAATGATTCCAAATCGTTCTAGTGCGCCATTCGATTTAAAAATACGTCATGTTAACAGGGACATTAGGACACGAAGAATACAAAGACCCCGAGCAGCCACTGAGTAGCACTGCTGCATGGCTGTTACAATCAGACATCCCGGAGCCGGCTGGACACGAAACGAGAATGGCCGATTCGGACAAGAAATACGTGCTTAAGAAATGGTTACTAGTACGATAAGTACTAGAGCGCATTTCGGACTAGACTAATTTTGAATCGCTCCGTTGAATGTGCACATAAAATTCAAAATTACAGAAATGTTTGCAACAATAAACAGATGATGTTTCCGTTGACGGTGCGGGCTGCTTGGAACATGTCGTACGCCATATTTGTTGGGGAATCTCCTGCCTACATATTGTGAAAACGAAGCTGCAGTTATGTGCCGAAACACGAGAGGAAATACGCCTGTCGACTAGAGATTGTAAAATGAGCTTCAACAAACGTAATGTAGTGTAAACGGTATACAGAAGGCGACTCTGAGGGAATGAGTAAATGAGACATCAAAACTAGTAGATAAATTTTTCTATTTGGGTAGAAAAAAGCTAGTGATGGCCGAAGTAGAGCGGATATAAAATACAGACTGGCAATAGCAAGCAAAGCATTTCTGAAAAAAGAGGCGTTTTTTTAACATCTAATACCATTTTAAGCATTAATAAGTCCTTTATGAAGGTTCTTGTCTGGCCTGTCGCCTTATACAGACGTGCAAGATAAACAGTTCCGAGCCGGCCGCGGTGGTCTTGCGGTTCTAGGCGCTGCAGTCCGGAACCGCGAGACTGCTACGGTCGCAGATTCGAATCCTGCCTCGGGCATGGATGTGTGTGATGTCCTTAGGTTAGTTAGGTTTAAGTAGTTCTAAGTTCTAGGGGACTGATGACCTAAGATGTTAAGTCCCATAGTGCTCAGAGCCATTTGAACCATTTTAAACAGTTCCGACAAGAAGAGAATAAAAGCCTTAGAAACGGGGTGTTACGGAAGAATGCTGAAGTTTAGGTGGGTAAATCGTGTAAGTAATGAAGAGACATTGAATCGAAATGGGGAGACTATAAGTTTATGGCACAACTAGACTAAAAGGAGGGATCGGTTGATAGGACACATTCTGTGGCATCAAGGAGTAGTCAGTGTCCTACTGGAGGGAAGTGCCGGAGATAAACATTGTAGAGAGGCCCAAGGCTCGAGTGCAGCAAACAGGTTCAAACGGATGCAGTTTGTAGCTATGCAGAGAGGAAGAGGCTTGCTTGCACAGGATAGAATAAAAAGGACAGTTGCATCAAACCAGTCTTCTGATTGAAGACCAGAACAACATTTTGTACTTTCACAGTTTAAATTTATACTGCGAACCAAACTGTAACTACGAGACACTTACATTAAAAATGTATCTACTTACCTCTGAATGCTTGGAACGGAATTTATCCCCTCTCGATTATGGAGATTTCGTAAGGTTATCATCATCGCCTGGGAATTAAAAAAAAGTTTATTTTGTTATTCACGTTGGCAGCTACTGACACATCAAGAACGCAAAATTTGTTCACAATTCTAAGTATTAAGTCCGCAGCTCGTGGTCTCGCGGTCGCGTTCTCGCTTCCCGAGCACGGGGTCCCGCGTTCGATTACCGGCAGGGTCAGGGATTTTCACCTGCCTCGAGATGACTGGGTGTTTGTGTTGTCCTCATCATTTCATCATCATTCATGAACGTGGCGAGATTGGGCTGAGCAAAGGTTGGAAATTTGTATGGGTGCTGATAACCGCGCAGTTGAGCGCCCCACAAAACCAATCATCATCATCATCATCATCATCATCATCTAAGTATTAACACTCAGCTGCTACGGATAGTATAAGCCTCAAAGGTTGTTATGAATCACAAAAGAACCGAACGATTTAAAGCACCAACAAACATCCCCGCATACCTGCACGCCAGAACCTATTCTCCTAGACTATAGGCGATGCAGACCGCACATGACGTCATTGTACTGAAACCAGAAACTCAGTCAGCCGTGACGGGTGGATTCCGACTGCATGTGGCTCATGGAGGTATTATGTTTTTCTTTTTGTGGTATTTTAGGTATATTTGTTTTTAATAGTGGAGAAATCTTGTGAAGTATGAAGGCGTGCTGAAAATTAATACCTCAGCATTTTTATGTGAAAGTTCTTAAAACTTTTTAAATGAAATAGCTGTTATAAATATTCTGCATCTTTAATCTTCATGGCTTCGGCGCTCTGCCACTAGGGGGCTCCGAATTGTACCATGTGACTTGTAACATAACTGTATCAGTGCGTGAGAAACTGCGTGCTGTAATCGAGTTTCAAATAAGATTCTCGCTTCCCACGCCCGGGTCCCCGGGTTCGATTCCCGGCGGGGTCAGGGATTTTCTCTGCCTCGTGATGACTGGGTGTTGTGTGATGTCCTTAGGTTAGTTAGGTTTAAGTAGTTCTAAGTTCTAGGGGACTGATGACCATAGATGTTAAGTCCCATAGTGCTCAGAGCCCATTTCAAATAAGAAGAATTCGACCACACGTGGAGCACTCCCTTCTTGAGCATGAAAACATCAGACCATACACGAGCGCTGTGACATCTGCAACAATCCAACGTTCATTGTCATTGGTTATCACCATACAGTAATTAATTGACTACACCCAGTTTTCAGCTGTTTCAAAAACTTAAAGAACGTCTTGGAGGACTTCACTTTAATAGTGAAGCAGATGTCACGTGGCTCTGCCAACAAGGCCAAACTGTCTACAGTAATGTATCAACAAACTGGTCTCTTGTTGGGAGAAATGTGTTTGTCGTCCTGATGATTATGTTAACTAAATAAGTAGACGTCATGAATAAAGATTTGGAATGCTAATAATTTTTCTTATTTAAAAAGCTTCAATAGTTTTCCCACAAAAAAATTCTGAGGAATTACTTTTCAGGACGTCCTCATATTAATGCGGAAGTGATGCGTACCGTGATAGCTACCGGGCTTTGAGCGACGTCTGATGCTTTCATGTGACATCAGTGGCTTCTGCGCTAGCAAACACCTGCAAAAGACGCGTTACTAATATATGTGTGGTATTCTTTGTACAGAATCGAAAGCGGCATCTCGTCCGGGTTGGCCGAGCGGTTCTAGGCGCTACAGTCTGGAACCGCGCGACCGCTACGGTCGCAGGTTCGAATCCTGCCTCGGGCATGGATGTGTGTGATGTCCTTAGGTTAGTTAGGTTTAAGTAGTTATAAGTTCTAGGGGACTGATGACCACAGAATTTAAGTCACATAGTGCTCAGAGCCATTTGAACTTTTTATTGTAGCGGCATCTGATGCGTGGTTACTACTTTGCAGATCGGGGCGGGCAGCAAATTTCAAAGCACTGGAGAATTATTCTTCTCTTTCATCAGTGGGTGTACCATCCATATGATGGACCAGTGCGCGCACCTGCGCTGAAATATTGCCCTATATTTAAGACAATCGGTGGTAGTGGTGTTAAGTTAGCCTTGCCTAAACATAGCCGGTGCTATCCTGCCTTACACTACATGACTCGATTCCTGTTGGTTGAAATAAGAAGAGGAACGTGTTTTTCGGCTATAAATGTGAGTCGTTTCGTTACGAGAAGTCATTCCAGTCTGGGACTTGGTAGCAACATCAGAATCACTGGTAGAATCAGCAGAAATGAAACGCCATAAATGAAACGGTTATGATGACGGTTGTGTGGGAAATTTGCGTCTCCAATTTGATTGTAGCCATTCTACAGGTATGTATTTAAGATGAATGTTTTGCACGTTTGTGAGTGTTCGTTATAGCTGCAATCTGATGTTTAATTTGTTCTTCTGCTGCTGCTTCATATGTGAGAGCTGTGTGTGGAATCTCACCTGCAATAGCTGCCCCACAACCTGGCACAATGATGATGAGTTCGTCACTCCAGCTCGGTTCTGTCGACGATGTATTCACCGAGAATGCAAACACTACCACAGTCGGTCGTCATCACCACGGTATGGGCTGATGACATCAGCTCGTTTACCAATTCCAACATACTCCCCACGCCCTGGACCATCTCGCAGTCATCATGAATTTCTGTTTCTATGCGCACTCGATGATAATGTTGAGATGGATCGGCAGGATATATTATTACAGGGCATCGTGGCAAATAACAATGTTCCTACAGCCTCGTGGACTTATTCGGACGCCGCTAATTTTGAACGTAAGTATAACTATTATAGATCTCTGCATATATATTTTTTTCTAAAGCATGCTGCTTAATAATGTTTTCTTTCTTTGCAAATGAGATTGACGTCGTATGTGAAGATGGGCTTGCACCTGCAACTTCTCCGCCAGCTGACTCAATGATGATGTATTTGTCACCCCAACCTGGTTCGCTGACGTTATATTCGCCACGTCCACAAACACCACCGCAGCCGTGCCCGTCATCATCAGTGTGTTATTAGCCGATCACACGGGCCCATTTTCTGATGAAGCTATGTTCTCTGCGTCCTGGATTGTCTTGCAGTCGTCGTCATTGGACATCAGTCTAGCTATAGCAGCAGCGGTAGATCTGCCCACTTTGTTATGTCACCAAGTAAATCCTGCAGACGCATTCGACTGCAAAGTAGCTGCAGGTGCCTTTTGGTGGACAGGATCTCACAAGCTAGTACTAAAAACAATGTGGGCTACCGAGAATTTCCAACTTTTCTCGATGCCTGCCAAGGCGATTTGGAAGAAGTGCGTCCCAAAATAGTCAGCGACACGCAGTATTTCGCCATTAAGTGTAACAATGCTCTGTACTGTAAGCTCATGCTACTTCCAAAGGGGGGTAGTGATGCCGGTGAGGAAAAGAGCATCGTCCAAATATGGGGGAGAAATGGCATGATATCGAGGTGCGATTCAATCGCAGAGTGGTTCGGTACTTTTGTCAAGAGTGTCATACTCGGCCATTTCTACAAAATGCAGGAAAGAGGGTCAAATGGCTCTGAGCACTATGGGACTTAACTGCTGTGGTCATCAGTCCCCTAGAACGTAGAACTACTTAAACCTAACTAACCTAAGGACATCACACACATGAAAGAGGGTCGGGTAAGGCACTCACCCATGGACTCAACTCTGTTATATACTCAAAAGTTTTTGATCTAGTTAATGGGGGAGGGGGTCCTCTTTCATCCCTCTTCCAAAGGATATTGCCGTTCAACAGGCATGTGTTAATGTTAAGAATCTAGATGAGTGGAATGAATATTACCTTGTATGGTCACCTCTAGAAAAAAGTTACACAAAACATTCGTAGCCTACAAGTAAATACGTTAAACCTAATGTCTGCAGGAATTGTGATTTCAAAAGCATCTTATTCGACGTAAAACTCCAGGACCTACCAAAATTCGAGAGGCAGAACTCTGATTATTCGGTTCAAGTATACAGCCTCGATGGTGATAATAGCCACCGGAAGATGATCATGATGGCCATGAGCACACCTGTAGACCAAAGAGATAAGGCATAAAATAGTTGGACCAATCTACCTTTGAAAAATAGCCATTCATCACCCAAAACACGTAATTTCTTGTTGTTCTCCGAGGGTGAGAAGGAACATTACGTGTGGTTCAGAAACATTTAATGCCTACTTTCCTCCTAATTGTCCAAAAATAAAGATGCAATCTATTTTTGCCATACATTCCTCAGTCCTGTTATCATGAGTAAGTATCTTGAATGGCACCTCACTGACTGCTTGAGCTAGGAATGGGTACATGTGGGAATGCCTATCGAAGATAAAATGTTCGTGAAGTTTAAGAACGTCCACCAGCAGGAGTAAAGTCTTTTCATAGTATACACTGACTTCGAATGCTTCCTACCTCCCGTGGCACGTTGTGAAGGTGACTCCACTGCCTGCCATACTATCTTCACAGAATGGCACATACTGTATGTGGCATTGTGTCAAGTTGTATGAGTGTAAGACTCAAATCGCAACAAATTTGAATCATACATAGGAGATGATGATTATTATTATTATTATTATTATTATTATTATTATTATTATTATTATCGTATGCATCAATTGCAGTAATAATACATAGGAGATAATCCCGCGAGATGGCTCCTCTCTGAACCTGAAAAATTTGCGTGTGAACCCGATGGGATCTATCCGAACAATATTCCCATAACAGACTGGCAGTAGAATTGTGCATTATGCAAGCACGCAGTTGGCTGTCGTATTTGAAGACTGCCATTGGACAGAAGAGCGCAAACTCCATGTAGAGACCACTGTCATGTAACAGGGAAGTTCCACGGTGCAGCTCACAATGCATGAAACTTAAAGTACCAAGTGCCATGATACATACTCTTCTGCTTTCACGGTTTGAGTGGATGTGACACACACTTCCTCGTTGAGCACTTGGGTGTTTTTGGCTTGAGTGATGACAAAGTCAGTGTTTTCCTGGCACCATTGAAAAGTAAGTCTCATTTTCCAAGACAATCGCGCCGAAAATATCGCTCTGCTTCCTGGATTATATATGATTCATGCATGCTTCTCTTCAGAAACTTGCAGAGACGATGTTTCAGGATGTCATGCATGTCATCAGAGCAGCATATGCCAATGATACAAACCTTCAACTTGAAACAAAGAAGTGGGTCTTTCCACATGAATACCTGGATTCGATGGAGAGATTGTGCAAAACCACACTACCCGACGTAACCGCATTCTCCAGTAAACTAACAGGCACTAGCATAACGGATGTGGAGTATGAGCATGCGATGAACGTTTGACAGGAGTTCGGCATCTCTGATTTAGGAGGATATGCAAAGGCTATACATGAAGACTGATATACGATTGCTCACAAACATCTTTGAGAAATTCTGGAATGTATGCCTGGGATCATTCTCTCAGGATGCTGCCTTCTACTACACCATATTAGGGCTTTTGTAGGACGCAATGTTAAGAAGAACACGTATCAGCGTGTGAACCCGACGTTGACATGCTGCCCTTTTTCGAATGCGGGGTTCGCGGGGGTCTGTACCAGTGTGTACACAGGTACAACATGGAAAAAAACCCACGAACGAGTCAGGAGGGGTACAAGCCATGTGACGGTTTAAGGTATATCCTTTACTAGGATGTAAACTATTTCTGCAGGTACACCATGAAAAAAACTAGCGTTTGGGGTGTTCTGATGGCTGTCTGAGGAAGAAATCGACGGACTAAAGGAAAAGATCCATGATGTGGCTTCTGATGCAGGTGAGGGATCAGTTATGGAGGCAGAACTGGCTCATCCTGTCCATTTTCGTGACATGCACAGCAACTTGCTGCTTTGTCCAGAAAGCCTAGTCCAGCGTAATTACTTTTCCTGAAGCTGCTACCTGCTGACAACATTGGGGAACAAGCAGCGAGATATTCTACACTACAGGAACCTCCATCAGCGTCTCATTTTAGGGATGGAACTTGTTAGAATCATCCAGAGTATCTCATTCAAGCAGCATTGCTCGTTGAAGGAGTCGTTTGTGTAAGTACCAAACTGAGGGCTATCACGACGTGTGACCTTGAAAAAAGGTGAAAAGTCCAGTTTTCGGAAAAACAATGCAGAAGAAATTACATAAACAGGCCAGGACTAGTCACTGTGGAGATGGCCAAGGTTTCAGTGCTGTTCAGAAAACCTTTCTGTACTGGTGTGTGTGTTCTGGGCCTCTTCAAACTCTGATGCTGAAAAGACAGTTGCATCTACTGGGTGAATGGCTGCGATCCATATGAAGTAATTAGATAAAATCACGAAGAATTCGACACTTCTGGATATGCTGTCGATAATCCTTATGGAATAACACCAAAAAACAAGAAGGTTGTTGGCTTGATGAAAGAAGAGGTCAGTGGTTTCCAAACTGCGGAGTTTGTGAAGCCCAAGTCGAATACGTATGCATACAACACAGATGCAGGTGCCATCAAAAGTGGTAGGATGTGCATCGTGCAGCATTACATGTTCTCACCATTGAGGATTACAAGACGTGCCTGCTCGAAGTCGTCGGTGCCACACTACATATGGTGTGCCAGGTAGTCTTCCGATCGTGAGGCTCTGGATGAACTGCTTGTCAAAGTTGTGTGTCTGAGTACATGTGAGTAACTGCACAACTGCACACTACATGTGTGTGTAAGTTGCGTTCACACTATGTTTGCATGTAAATATTGCTGACATTTGTTTGGTGTACGTGTGCTATTTCTTCAGATGCTGCTGGTAGTCCTTTCATCTTATATAGCTTTTACACAAATAATAAATTAAAACAAAAAGTAATCCAAGAGCCTCTACAGAAAATCAGGAATATACAAGCTCAAATGTGATACAAGCCCAAAATTCCACATTGGACAGACAGGCAGAAGTTTTGAAGTTAGATACAAAGAACAAATTGATGCTTTAAGGCTTGGCAACTTGAACAAATCTGCATTTGCAGCCCATATTGCTGAAGAAAACCATTCAGTGAGAAACATTGAGAACAATTTAAAAATTTTACATTTAGCAGAAAAAGGAGCCACTATGAGTATATGAGAAGAAATAGAAATACCCACACAGGGGTGTTAGCTAACTCGGTTTTTTAATTAAGGACATTGTCTGGGGTGCTGTGTTAGCTAACTCAGTTTTTTAATTAAGGACATTGTCTGGGGTGCCGTTTTCGTGTGTGTGTATTTCTATTTCTTCTAATATATTCATAGTGGCTCCTTTTTCTGTTAGATGTAAAATTTTTGAATTGTTCTCAATGTTTCTCACTGAATGGTTTTCTTCAGCAATATGTGGTGCAAATGCAGATCTGTTAAAGTTGCCAAGCCTTAAAGCATCAATCTGTTCTTTGTATCTAACTTCAAAACTTCTGCCTGTCTGTTCAATGTAGAGTTTTGGGCATGTACCACATTTGAGCTTGTATATTCCTGATTTACTGTTGGGACTCTTGGAGGTTTGTACATAATGGATTACTTTTTGTTTTCATTTATTATTTGTGGAAAAGCTGATTGTGATATTTTTCTTTTCAAATAGGTTTGCTATTTGGTACGATAGTGCGCCTATGTATGGGAGAGCAGCATATTTAGGTTTGGCTTCTGTGGAACACTGATTTGTTTTTGAGTGCACCACGGATC
Organism: Schistocerca nitens; assembly: GCF_023898315.1. Classification (NCBI taxonomy): domain Eukaryota; kingdom Metazoa; phylum Arthropoda; class Insecta; order Orthoptera; family Acrididae; genus Schistocerca; species Schistocerca nitens. The sequence goes on along the minus strand of NC_064616.1, from coordinate 803,851,473 downwards.
CACTTAGCAGTAATCCATAGAACATGCACTCCAAAACAAATCAGTGTTACACAGAAGCCAAACCTAAATATGTTGCTCTCCCGTACATAGGCCCACTATCATACCAATTAGCAATTTTATTTAAAAAGAAAAATATCACAATCAGCTTTTACACAAATAATAAATTAAAACAAAAAGTAATCCAAGAGCCTTTACAGGAAATCAGGAATATACAAGCTCAAATGTGATACAAGCCCAAAATTCCACATTGGACAGACAGGCAGAATTTTTGAAGTTAGATATAAAGAACACATTGATGCTTTAAGAAACACTGAGAACAGCTTAAAAATTTTTACATGTAGCAGAGAAAAAAGGAGCCACTTTGAATATATTAGAAGAAATAGAAATACACACACACAATAACAGCACCCTAGACTATAACCTTAATGAACAAATCGAGGTAGCTAACACCCCTTTCCTAAAAAAATTCCAAAAATTATTTTCCACCCTCCAAAGCAAATAATATTCCAACACCTATCTGCAGATCAAGTAGCAAATTTGTATGTTACTACCATTTTCATGTTGCTAAATGTAAATACATAATGTATTGTCTTATCCATATGTAAAAAAACAGTCTTTGACATAGAACTCTTTTATAATGTAACAGTATTCGCTCTAAAATTCACAAAATCAGTGTCTCTCTATATTAGTGTAAAATGCGTTTCAGTTGCATAAGTGAATGTATTATCCATTTCCAGACATGTGACATCTTTATAATTTTACGATATATCATAGTATCTTTGATACTCATGTACTTGTAAACACTTTGTATCTATCAAAACATGTGATACATGTTAGAAATGTATTCTGTGACAAATCTAAAGTGCTCAATGATACAAATTTTTGTGTGCAACTATAAGAGTGTGGTGAAAACTACGAACATCATTTGTTGAATGAAAACTATGAAAACAAATACTCCAGACCGACATTTCACTTAAGTCACATCTCAGTGCAAATCTGTAACGCAACCATCTGTGTGGTGTTCTTATAATTACGTATTATTTATATTTTAGGACAACTAATCAATAAAAAACGCACCACATGTTCTAATGAAAGCATGAAAGCCATATGACAATGAATTCTAATGATTCGAAACCGTTAATGGTACCTTTTGAATAAAGAAATCTAAATTAAATTTGTGGCTGGTTGCTATGTCAACACCATCAACCACGGAAGGTGTATCATAAATAAATGAGAAACGCAACTGTTGTGAAATTCTCTTTAACTAGATTGCAGTAAGCTTAAGGCGGAAAACAGTAGTAACTGATCGTAACAGCTACTGTGGAAGACGGATATCGAAACAAACGTATCACTTTAATAATCTTTGTCATACTAAAATTGTTATTTCTTAGTTAGCTATGATGTAAAAAAGGTACTGTATGTGTGAAACCCTGGTCCGGTGTAAGAGAGGGCCTGGTGGCCCCATCCAGATCAGGGTCAATAAATAAATCAAAAAATGTACGCCATTTGTTCCAGGACAAATCAATAGGTACATTTTCATTTGAAGTACACACAACATCAAATAGAACTGACGCATGTAATTAATGTGAAGTGACAAATGATAATGTGTACCAGTCCGCCATTCGAACCGGGATCTCATGCTTACCGCGGCAGTTACCTATTCAGTTGGACCATCCAACCACATCTCGAAAACGACTTAAATATTCAGTATCACTGATGCTTCCCTCCCGTAACTTTTGAAGACTGCAGCGAGAATAGAACCCTCAGACGATCTGGTATGATGGAGCAACTTGGCTGACTACTATAGAGAACTGGAGAGTGTAATAAAAAGTTGGGTCCAATCTTACGGGACACTTTTCATCACATCCTTTTCTTCACACACACTTTTCTTCACAGACACTCTTTTTCACACCCTGCAGAACATTCCCAACCGTACACTGTTCGTCCATAGGTGGCGATCTCGTGCACTTCTGATCCAGTTCTCATGGGCAGCCAGCTGCTGAAGGTCCTTTTGCAGTTCATCCTCCCATTACTTCCTTGGTCTTCGAACTAGACAGGCACCATGAGAGCCTTGTGTTAGCAGAGCTTTGGTCAGGCAAGTTTCTGGCCTCCTGGAAATTTGTCCTGCCAGGCTTATTCTGCAAGTTTCCATTTTCCTCACGATGTTCAGTAGTTTGATCAGTCCGCGAAGAGAAAACTTGGAGACGTAGAAAGGACCAAGAACGCCTGGTCCTTTCTACGTCTCCAGGTTTTCTCCTCGCGGACAACTTGAAAGATCTTTCTTACGGTTTTCCGTTCAAATATCAGCAGGCGCTCTTCATCTTTTTCTGTTGTGGTTAAAGTTTCTGTTCCTTATAACAACAATGGTACTATCATAGGATTATAGGCTTTACCATTGCTTCTAAATTTACGGATTTTTGACATCATTATCTGCATCAGTCTGAAATAAGTTTTAGGCCTATTGACAATACGTTGATTAAATTGTTGTTTTAAATTATTATGCCTGTTGAACCAGAAGCCAAGGTATTTAAAATTTTCCACTCAGGTTATATTCTGTATTTCCACCACTAATGAGGCGTTGTTAGGGGCTCCTCTGCATAATTCTGTCATTTCAGTCTTTTCCTCTTCTCCACAATAACCCTAACTCTTTTCTTATTGGCATTCTTTGCTAAGTAGCCAACAGTTTTTGCGATATCTTCCGCTAATGCTGCAGTGTCGTCTGCATATTCTAGTAACTGTATTCTTCGATTTAGCTTCACCTCTTTACCTTCTCTTTTTCATTTCTCGAATTACTATCTGCAGGACCAAATTAAGAAGCAATGGTGAAATGACATTACCTTGTCCCACACTTGTTCTGATGCTGAGTTCCTTGGACAACGGCTGCACTGTTTTCTGCGTTCCCCGACACGCTTTATATACCGTCCACTTCTAGTACTGTCTCCTGCCGCCTGCGAGTGGTTATTGCACGTTGACATGGTGACATTAATCTGAGTGGATCGTGTATTTTTCCGGTGATCATTAAGCCTTCTTTCAACATTGTGGTTTGATTCCAAGACCTCAAATTTGTGTTGTAATCTGATATTATACTGGTGTTACAACTATGGATCCTTAAGCTTCTCAATATCAAATTGTCCGCTGACCATGTTTTCTTTCTTCCTTTTGTGCTATAACTGTAGCTGTAGTTTGGCAATTACTACGTAATAGTCTGTGCCTCGTTAGCCCCTTTGTAACATCTAATATCTGTCATATACTTATTGTACCTCTCATATATATGTATATGTCCGTACGATCGAGCTAATGATTGTACTACCACATGGAGAATCTAAACCCCTTTGTGTATCTGTTTGTGGCGGAAGGTCATCAGGTTCGCCACTAGTTTCTAGCTTAGCGCAAAACTGATTCGACAATGTCCATTGTTTTACGTTTTCGAAATGTATACTCTCTTTCCAGATTGTTAGCCTATACATGTCTTCCTGCCCCATTTTGGCGTTGAAACCTGCCGACATGATAATATTTCTGGTACCAGTGAGTTCCACAGTTCTTTCTACTTTTTCATAGAATTCACTTTTCTCCTGCTCGTCGCTTACGGTTGTTACTGCATGTCCGTTAAGAAGTGTTGCATCGCCATACTTATATAGTGACACATGACATCTTCTTTCTGAATGCATTGAGGCTCTTCACTTGCCTTACCAAACGGCCACTCACCACAAATGCTGCCCCACGTTCATGCCGTCCATTGTCTTCGCAGTCTCTATAAATGATGACATTTATTCTCACGCAAAACCTCCTTCCCTACACCATCTAGTGTCTTGTAGCACTGTGACATCAAATTTATTTTGCGTCAATTGGAGCTCTACAATTTTGGCAGCTTCCGGTCTGTATAGTACTCTAACTTTCTATGTGCCCACTCGTAAACCAGTGGGTCTAGCTGTTTTGTCTTATAGGGCTCCGGCATATTCCGAGGCATACTTGTCACCTTTTGTAAGGTTGTCCTTTGGCCACGTTTCGGCTGTTGCTCAGGATAAGCCCAGTTGTGGAAACGTCTATCTTCTGGCCCAGATCTGGCAGAATTTGTCATCAGTGTTCCTCCCACAGACGGATGGGTTTCACTACGCATCAAAAACTGCCCATGTCCCTGCCCCCCCGCCCCTGCTCGAGGGGAACAAAAAAATATGGCATAGATAATACGAGTTGCAGTGAGGCCCACTTTGTCTAGCTCCTCTGCTGAGATGTTTCCGGTTAGGTTGGACCTACCGGTAGCTACGTTAGCTCTGGTATACTTCTCAGGTTCATTGAAGCGCACGAACTCTCCCGTCCGCACGGACAGTGCTACGATAAGATGATGCCTCCTGGGAGAATAGGAAAATATCTTATGTGGATGTGGGTTGAGATACTCATTATTTCGAAGTTAGTGTTAATTTTTTAGAACTTTTCACAGCACATCAATCGTGGGAAACATACATAAACAGAACGCAACAGCACAGTGTATGTAAGTCTTCCTTATTTGAAATGGTAAGGGTGACCAGTTGATTAAGAATGGTTTAAATTTAATGACTGACGGCCTCTGTACAACACATTACGTTACTTACGAACAGGAGGAGGTGGCCTGTTCCCTGGTCTCGACGCTCTCTGGACCTAACCTCATTAGACTCTAATATATGAGGGCATTTGATAACTTCTATGCGTCGAACCCCAGTACAAGATATACAGAATCTTTGCGCCCTTGTTGTTGAAGGCAGCGTAACAATAAGTACTCTAGGAACATATCAGCGTAACTGAGATTCAGTGCGGCGCGGGGTTGATGGATGCGTGAGTGCTGACGAAGGGTGTGTTGGAGATTTTATGTAAGAAATTGTATCATGTGCTACGTTCTCTTCCTGTGTGTTTTCCATTATTAATATTCTATGAGAAGGCAAAGGAAATTAATTCTAATATGAAAATAAAGCGATTCCAGAAACACTTTCGTGTAACATATTTTTTTCTTTCTCTTTGTGTGGAAGAATACGAGTATGTTCTGAAAAATTTTCCCTACCTTTTTTTCTATACCCTGCACATACACAGAATTAAACGCATTAAAATTGTGTGCATGAATCAGTGAGGATGAACTCAATGTAATAAAATTATAAGAAATGAGATCCGAATAATCTGTTCAGAAATGCTGAACCTGCAACGTAATAAATATGTGAGGACAAATGAAGTTACTGTACCTTATGATATCCATGCCCCCTGGTGATGCTATTTCCACATGTCTTGTATGAAAACGTTTGGTTAAAATTGTCGGAAGGAGAATGAAGGGAGCAGTAGTGACGTTATGTGTTTCTGTTAGGTCTGGAGATGTGCTCGGATGCCCTAATGTTGAGCGACTGCATTCTTTAAACAGGAGATCCGGGTTCGAATCCCAGTCTGATACATACTTTCACTACGTTTACGACACGCTGAGAAGTTCTGAATATATTTCACTGACATCATTTCACGTTACTGTATCTAATTGTATTCATTCTAAGGGATTACATTCATTCCATTTCACTGAACTTTATTCCGTTGATAATTAGCACCTAAGGAACGAACTGAATAAGAAGATCGCGAAACAGTTTCTGCTGATACTTGTGACATCAAAAGCATCTCGGTAACAATTGATTTAAAAGAAAATACACCATGAATAAACAAAGTTCTTGCTGATATATCTGTAAAAATTTGATTAGAAAAAGCTATATTTGGTAAGTGACTCACAACTTTTTATGTACTTCTCATTTAACTGAAACACTACGTAATATTAGGTTACTGACCAAAGACTTTCGTTCTGAGCACAGACGACTGTTAAATCAGTGTAGATGAATTAAAAGTCGCGTACAAACCTGCGTGTCTAGTTGCTGTCGTGGGAGATTTGTAAATAAAATCGTTTGGCACTGATTTCTCTAATACCTCACGGGATGTGTTCAGGTGCCTAGTTTGGCTCCGCTAACAGAAATGTTGGAGCATAGCTTTTACCGTAACAATTTAGATTCAGGCTGTATTACACAGATACTGAAACTAATACATACCACTGAATATGGCTTTGAGAGGCAATAAACACAAGGGTAGTTTTCATAGATTTGTCAACAGTGTGTGATACCATTAATCAGAGACGATAATTAAAGATTACACTGAGTCGTGCTTCGGTAGCTCAGTTGGTAGAGCACTTGCCCGCGAAAGGCAAAGGTCCCGAGTTCGAGTCTCGGTCGGGCACGCAGTTTTAATCTGCCAGGAAGTTTCATATCAGCGCACACTCCGCTGCAGAGTGAAAATCTCATTCTGGAAAGATTACACTGTTCAACAGGAAAAGTTATAGAAAATAAATAGGCTAAAGGTTGTTAACTGAATTCTAAACTAGCATTAAATTTCGCGTTTTAGCTCTAGTTTTTCAGTTGCAGCTATTACCTATAATTAAAATTTGTTCACTTAATATGAGACCAAATATACAAGCAGTGGCAGCACTGCCTGAGGATGTCCTAATTCTCACAGCATGATATCGTCATGTGGTAGGGCATGTGATCTGCGCTTATATATCACGTGATTAGTAATTTTGCGGTCAGAAAAGGGTCTTCAACTTTTATGAACTGTTACAGCATGTTTCGAAATTTGTCGAAGTGTTGTCATGAGAGTAGTGTCGCGACATGCTTCCACTTAGTAATCTACATTTAAAAGGCATGTAAAACAGTTTCTAGTACATGTATTAATTCACACTCAAATTTTGCTGTATTTGCTGGTGATATGCCATTTGTTTCAAGGAAGTATTCTATTACGCCTTCTATTAAAAATAAAAAAAATAAAAAATAAAAGAAAAAGCAAGAATAAAGGTGATTTATTTACAAGTGAGTTAAAAAGTTCGTTGGTAGTACGGTAGCATAGGTAACTGTTGGGGCGGCGTCCATGGTCTGGGACATGGTGACGGTTGAAATCCCATTTGAAGAGGATGTGGAGGGTGTGAAGGTGCAGGATTGGTGGGATGTGTCCGCAGAGGCGCGGCAGCATATTAGAATTGGAAATTATAGGGGAATGAATGAGGTTATCGGAGTCAAGTTTATGGATGGTGTAGGTTGTTCATAGGTGTTGAATATGAGTGAGGACAGGTGGGAGTTTGATGAGCTGATAAAGGATTCGTGTAGGGGGAGGTAAACGGGTACGAAAGCGAGTCGGAGTGTATGGCGTACAAGGATCTTAAGGGACTTCTAGAACTTGGGTGAGACAGATATACATGCAAAATTCGCAAAGGAGAGGATCGGTTGCATCAAGGTTTTGTAGGTGTGGAGGACAGTGGAGGTGTGGAACCTCCAAGTTCGGGCTCTTGGTAGTTTACCAATCACTACAGTTATTAAAATATTTAACAGTTGCTATTTTTAAAACAGTACGAGAACATCACAGAATGTGATTAGTTTGCCAAAAATGGAAAAAAGAAAAAGAATCAGTGTCGTGATTGTTTCATGTGCGATATCAGAAGAGTATGCAGACGACGAGAAACTCAAGAGGGTCGTTTTGAAGTCCAGTAAAGTTGGTGAGTACAAACCACCAGCAAACCACGTTGTGCTTCCGAACAGCTGTAGGCAGCGGGAAACCCTGCTAGCGGTAACAGTCCATCCAAACCAGGAAGTGGGAAACCCAGCGGCAGAGCAGTGCACGGACACAAGACACCGAAAGTTGAGTACAAACGGCGAAACGTGAACTGTCTTGTGTAGCGTTGTGTTTTTTAATACGTGTTTGGCTCATAAAACGTATAAAAATGAATAATTCAGACGGTATTTATGATAACAGAGTCATCAGTGGTGGCGAAACTTCAACCAATGAGAGATTAGCGTACATTGACCTAGTATCTGTGAAACAAACGTGGATGCAGTAAATTTAATACTGGAAGCTATAGCTAAAGTGAATGTACAGATCGGTGAGATTAAGGAGGGTATTAAATAGCAGGTACTTGAATTTAAGAATAACATCCAGCTAACGGAAAATGTGTGGAATAATCGGTTAACTGGTGTTGGAAACAAGCTGAAATCAGAGATAGAAAGTAAATCAAGCAAATGCGTAAGATTGAATGACGAAGTTAGAGACAAGATAAATATAATAGATCTTAATTTGGGAGCTGAGACATAATCTCAAAAATGGTACTGATGACGTTTTAACTAATGTAAATCCGAAAACTAGAAATAGTAAAATCCACGAAACATGTGGAGATTAATTCATCAGAAATGACCAAAGAAGTGCAGTTTTAAAACTGGTGTCCACACATTTTCGCAAACTACCAAGAAAAGCCAAAATTGGAATATCTCCGAAAGCAAGCTTCGGAAAACTTCCACTGGATCATATAGCCTTTGTAGATCTAATACCATGAAAGTTATAAATGTTACAGTAATCAGAAACGGAGTATTTGATTCAGTTAATTATTCTCCCATTTAAAATAAGAGAGACAACTAAGAAAATAATCAGATACAAGTCCACCACAGGTAATATTACAATAGAACATATAGGAAAATTTAGAGAAGAAATGGGGCCAAGAAGACTGGTGATTGATATGAACTCTAGGTACAAATTACTAAATCAGCTGAGAGAACTTAAGGATAAAAAGAAGACATGGTGGAACGAAGAGTGCGAAGAAACACTTGAACAAAGAGCTCAAAAAAGGAGGTAATGGAGAGGACAAAAAAAAAGAACAATACTTACAACACTTCAGAGACAAAGGAAAATCAACAGTAATCCAGATAAAAGTAAACAGAAGCAAATTTTTTTGACAGAATCGTTAGTTATTCAGTTCCTACAGTTAAATTGATTGGAATTTCCAGCAGTGTCGCGAAATCTGGAGGAAAATTTCCCTCCAACGTAGCGAGAAACTCCTGAAGCCATCAAGTCGCTCAACAACAATAAAGCAAGTGGTGAAGAATCCAGTACAGCAAAATTATCGAAATGATCAAAATCAAATATTTTAAATGATCTACAATTGCTTTTTGAGAACATTTGGAAAACTGAAACGATTCCAGTAGAATGGAAAACATGGCATTAATCCACTTGCTACATGAAAAGGAGACAGACAAAATGTCATCAACAATTATAGAGGACCGTCACTTCTGCCAGTTACATATAAAACATTATCAAAAATTCTCTGAGACAGAGTTGCAGAAACTTCAGCCATGCACCCTGCACAGGACAGGTTTTTAATTTAGTTTCAATGATTCATCACAGTATGTTAAACAGCAAACCTATAACAGCATCATTTATTGATTTCAAGAAAGCATTTGATTTGGTGATCAGAGAAACAATAGATAAAGTCATTAGAGAATTTGTCGTTAAAGCAAAATTAACAAATATAAATCATAAAACTGTAACAAATACGATATCTAAAACTAAATTTATGGGAGAAGTATCTCAGCCATTTGAAATGAAAACTGGTGTTGTAAGAGGGGATATTTTATCACCTTTACTGTTTCACACTGTTAGTAAAAAATGTAAGGACATGGAATTTGGTGGTAAGGAATCACAAAATATAACTAATAATTCTGAGAAGGAAAACAAATGGAATTTACAATTAATAAAGTTTACATTTTACAAATGGAATTTAGGTAAAATGCTTGGCGTTTGCAAACGAATTTGCAATACTTTCACAAAATCTGACAGAAGAAGTTATTCAAATAAATCTCGTGGGAAAAAATATCAAATAGAACTGGTCTTAAAATTTCAGCTGAAAAAACAAAATTCACGACGAATGTAAAAATGCACTAAAATACATAGGAACACAAATAAATAAAATAGAGAATAAGTAAATTTAAATATCTTGGGGAAATTATACCTCCGCAAGGGCTAAAAAAAATTGCAGCAGATGTAGAGTTAACAAAATGGGAACAGCAACAAAATAATATTTACAAAAAAAAAAAAGAATAACTAGAAAAACAAAACTGAAGCAGTATACCAGAGGGATGTGACTTTAATGTTTTCATGGATGAGAATGACTAACGATAAACTGTAAGTTGGATAGCATAGAGGTAATTCAAAGATGGATTATTAGAAAAATAAGGGGTGCAACACAGGCTACTGATGGTTGGAAACTGAGAAGTAATTAGAAGATCTACAAAAATATACAAAAATATCAGAAGTAATGGGTAAGCAAAGATTAATCTTTCTTGGAAACCTCAGACAAATGAATGAGAACAGGATAACGAAGCCAATATTCCTGTGTTTCTGGAATAAGAAATCGACAATAGCATGGATTACAGAAATAAGGAAAAAACTGGAAAGAAAGAACACCGAAGAATCAGAAATGACGTAAAGAAAAGTTTTAAGAATGAAATAGTAAGTTTTGAATGCTTTCGATGCAGACGTAGTAAGAAATGGGACAGAAGAAAGGAATAGACATAATGGGGAGAAAATGAGGGAGTAATGGAAAATGATTCTAGGTGGTCTACATCTACATATACAGGGTGATTCAAAAAGAATACCACAACTTTAAAAATGTGTATTTAATGAAAGAAACATAATATAACCTTCTGTTATACATCATTACAAAGAGTATTTAAAAAGGTTTTTTTTCACTCAAAAACAAGTTCAGAGATGTTCAATATGGCCCCCTCCAGACACTCGAGCAATATCAACCCGATACTCCAACTCGTTCCACACTCTCTGTAGCATATCAGGCGTAACAGTTTGGATAGCTGCTGTTATTTCTCGTTTCAAATCATCAATGGTGGCTGGGAGAGGTGGCCGAAACACCATATCCTTAACATACCCCCATAAGAAAAAATCGCAGGGGGTAAGATCAGGACTTCTTGGAGGCCAGTGATGAAGTGCTCTGTCACGGGCTGTCTGGCGGCCGATCCATCGCCTCGGGTAGTTGACGTTCAGGTAGTTACGGATAAGGTTTCATAACTAACCTTTTTCGTAGGACTCTCCATACAGTTGATTGTGGAATTTGCAGCTCTCTGCTAGCTCTGCGAGTCGATTTTCCTGGGCTGTGAACAAATGCTTGCTGGACGCGTGCTACATTTTCATCACTCGTTCTCGGCCGTCCAGAACTTTTCCCTTTGCACAAACACCCATTCTCTGTAAACTGTTTATACCAACGTTTAATACACCACCTATCAGGAGGTTTAACACTATACTTCGTTCGAAATGCACGCTGAACAACTGTCGTCGATTCACTTCTGCCGTACTCAATAACACAAAAAGCTTTCTGTTGAGCGGTCGCCATCTTAGCATCAACTGACGCTGACGCCTAGTCAACAGCGCCTCAAGCGAACAAATGTACAACTAAATGAAACTTTATAGCTCCCTTAATTCGCCGACAGATAGTGCTTAGCTCTGCTTTTTGTCGTTGCAGAGTTTTAAATTCCTAAAGTTGTGGTATTCTTTTTGAATCACCCTGTATACTCCGCTAGCCACCAAGCGGTGTGTGGCGGAGGGCACAATTCGCGCCAAAGTCATATTTCTCCCCCCCCCCCACCCCCAACCACCACCCACTCTGTTCCACTCGCGGATCGCGAGAGGGAAAAACAGCTGTCTGAACGCCTCAGTACGAGCTCTAATTTCCCTTATCTTTAAATACGTAAAAAGAAGGTAGCAAGAACAGAGGTTACGTAGCGCAAAAAATAAATAGTATGGAAACGAAATTATTAAATGTGAAGCAAGGAACAGCAGTAAACTATGTTCCTATGATAATGGAATGTGGGTTATTAGCAATTCAGGAATGAGGAGTTTAAGTAGTGCTGGGAATTTGCATCCTTTAGATGTTTAAAGGTGTTCTGAGGATAAAATTAAATTTGTGAAATGTTTGTTGGAAGGGAATCCTTTATTGTGAACGAATCAGAATAGAGGGTATTGTAGGAGGTATGAGGAGTTTGTAAACGGACTTATGTGCTGATATTGGGGAGAAGCAAAGGAGTATAGGATTCAAAATAAGTTTCTGAATGGTTCATCACACAGACCAGGTAGATAAAGAATGAAAGCATCCTGTGTGGAAGAATTTGAAAAGTTAATGTATTTTGAGAGACCCTTAGGTGCAAAAACAATCATTTCTACGTAAAAAGGATGCTACATCACAATTTTCAATGGGATTTGATTAATCCACCAAAAGAAGACACAGATATCTTCCTAGAATACATAGAAAGGATGGATTGTGCTGTATGTTTTAAGAATGGCAGGCACACCTGTCAAAGGGAAATGCATGGGGATGGAAACATAAATGCATCTGACATGAACGTTTCAGGATGAATAAAGAAAAATCTAATTGGCAGCATAGACCAAGCCATAGGAAGGAAAGAAGAGAGACTTAATGAGAAGGAAGACAGTAACAGAGGAACCTAGATTATTCAAAGAGACTAAAGGAAAAACACTATAACGAATGAACAAAGACGGCAAAAAGGAACAAATGAGGCGGTAAATGTGTGAAGCGAGTTGGTATCTCACTAGAGGTCCACATTGGTATGAATAAGATAGGAATTGTAACTTGGACTAAGCATGGTCAGGCAATAGATAAAAACCAGCCAAGACATGTGAAAATGTTCTTTAGGCATAGAACTTATGCAGAAGGTGATTTTTGATAAGACTTTTGTATTAATCAAAGGAAAAAGCACAACAGGAGGCAAAACTATAAATTCATAGCAGATGATATTAGTAGTTGCCTTAAATGGGGAGGATGTAGTGTTATGGCAGTGAATATATAGCGCCATTGGAAGGAAGTGATGGGAATAAATGTTTGCAGCAACGAAATAAAGTGAATGAATGTGAGAAAGTGAATAGAGAATATGCATGTTGATGTAGATCACGTTTCTGTGGTTTCAGAAGTAAGAAATACTTCTTCTGATAGTCTTGCTGATTCTTGTGTTGATAATTTTATTTGTGTTAATGATGAAGCAAATGACTCTGAAGCTGCTAATGATGTAGTTGGTAGTGATTGAGGCATTGATGTAGCTGATATTTTTGATGATAGGAAAATATTATTGAGGCTGAAGTCCTTCTAGTGGTGAAGTCAGATGCGACATCTGGGGAAAATGAAGATGATATTGTGAAAGCAATGGGGTTTAGATCGAACATCTGTGCCTTAATAGAAAATTATAGAGAGTATGTAGCACATAAGATTGGTAAAGCTGAAAAATTTAAGGGTATAGGAGACTTAGACATAGTAGTTAACAAATTGTAGGAAGGATATGATACTATAGAACAGAATAGCTGGTTTTATATAAACAGAAATACCTACAGTCAGTGGGACTGGGAAGAATTTGCTTGTCTGTGCCAGAAGACATGTGTGAATTATTGGGAAGCTAATAAATTCAAGTTTTCATGGGAGTTCTTTGTGAGGCACAATATATCTTGGAAAAAGACTTATAAAAAAAGATTTTGAGGGTAGAAATAGTCGCCTGAGAAGGAAAGTAATGTAGGTAGCATGCAGTCAGTTGCTTGTGAAGATAATTCTGGAAGAAATTCAGAAGAAAACTTCCTGGCAGATTAAATCTGTGTGCCTATCGCGGGCAAAGGTCCCGAGTTCCAGTCTCGGTCCGGCACACAGTTTTAATCTGCCAGGAAGTTTCATATCAGCGTATACTCCGATGTCAAAATCTCATTCTGGAAATTCAGAAGGATTTGTTATAGGATGAGTAGCTTGACAACAGAATTAGTACCAGAATACAGCCAGTGGTAATGTAAAAATAGGCGGAAGCAGAGGCTTTACTGAATACAGGGGGTCAGGCTTGTGGTGTGTCATAATTTTTTTTAGATTAGATGTGCACACACTGAGTTAGTTAAGATGTCAGTCACTGGTGTGAAGATGCAAGGAGCAACAAATGAACTGAAGCAGTTCTTCCTAACACTCAGCATAGACGATATTGAATTTAGTCGGGTTTGTTTAGTGATACCCAATCTAAATCTGAATTTTGTTTTAGGTATATAAAATTCAAATTTAATGGATGACAAAAGTATGCCCCATTATCAATTGCAGTAGGCAACAGTCTGAATTTACAATAGGAAATAACAGTTGTACAGCTCCATTTAAGAAGATTTTGTCAGGCAACGACGCTTTAGCATCCATTCATCTATACTATGAGTCTCCTGACACCTGTGGGCAGTGGGGTTATCTGGAGTTACGTGCAGTTAGCGAGAGAATTGAAAGAGTTGTTTAACAAATGAAGCACAGAGGGAGAAACTCTCTTAAGTATTAGAAAAAAGTATTGTACTAATTCTCTAAAACTCCAGGAAGGGCCCAGGAAGTCAGAAATATACAAGAGCTGACTGTGTGATAAAGTGCCTGGGTGTGGGTAGTGTGAATGAATTAAGACTGTCGATGTTTTATTCTTTTTATGTATTTGTCTGATTTACGTTTTATCAGCTGATATTGCTTCTGTTTTTGGGACTGTTTAATATAGAATTGGGGGAGGGGGGGTAGGATTCATTGTATTCATAATTCTAAGGGTGATGATTAATTGTATTTTCTGTAGTTATGTAAAAAGCACATTTTGATGGGAAATGAGAATAAAAAATGAGGTACTATGCGATGGCAAATGAGAGACGTGGGGCACTATATGTGTGGCTTGTGTGGACATAAAACATTTGTTTGCTGCCATGTAGACTAGAATAGTTGTAGTTAACAGTTATATAGGGTGTAGTATTATATCACTTGGACAGATCTGGTATTATTAATGTCTGCAATGTGTTTCTTTGCGGGTGCTTGTGTAAATTACACTATATTCCTTTATATTCATCAGGATATAAACTAGATAAATTACATAAATCATCATTTGCATCATTCAGGAGACCAAAGCCTGAAATGAGGCACTCAGCTGAGCATTCAGTCTCATGAATTCAGTTTTTTATGATGTCTATGTTGTTGTAAATAATTTTTTTCTTGCATTAATGCAATCGAACTTGGCTGTTTGATTTTTGCCTTATGTCAGAGTGACTGAGACTGATTAATACTGTCAGTGGGTAATAGACGTGATACTAATTTGGATCATTGGTATGTACAAACAGCTGAAGCTGTCCTGGCTCGGAGCACTGAAGATAACAGGAGAGGTTGAGTCATGATATTATATAGCAAGAAAGCAGCATGATAGTACACCCAAAAACTCAAGAATATGTTAAGTGAGCGTGGTCAAAGTGGTTCCAAATGGAGTGAAATACCCATTCCTCTTATTATTATTATGAAGGCTAAAGCGTAGAGTGCAATGGTTTAATACTCATAAACTTAGATTCATAAATGCAAAGGTACACCGGAAATATGATTATTTAATATTCAGTAGAACTAATCTACATTTTCTGTTTAAAACTGATGTTAGATGCTACTTTCATTTATTATTATAATCAGATATTCGATTTGCTGAACAGCAAACCCAGTGAAGGCATGTCATTGCAGTCACACATTTCACAATTGAATTACACAAAGTACACAATGAGTATTTACTGTTATCTTTTAACTAGTATGATTAGTGTCAACTTGTTCGCTCTAAACGCTACAGAATTATTTTTCTTTCATTTCAGTGTTACATAGCTGATAAGCAGCAGTGGTTTTTTTAAAAATATGTTTTAATTTTGTTCCTATCTGAATTTGGAGGGTTATTGTGACAGTACAAGTCACAGGCTCTGCTAAAATACAATAAATATTTATGTATGTGATAAAAAGTTATTTTAAGTTGCAATGATTTAGTAAACGCACCCTCTTGTAGCTTGTGGATGTGATATCAGGCAAGGGGTGCTGGACACTCTGGGAGGAAGCAGCAGACACCCTGTGTTTAATTACCGTGAGGACAACATCTCTTGAATATGTTCATAGCCTACGAGTTCAGTGTATGTGTCCAGTGCAAATGGAACTTTTATTTAAACCAGTCACAATTACACTACTGGCCATTAAAATTGCTACACCACGAAGATGACGTGCTACAGGCACGAAATTTAACCGACAGAAAGAAGATGCTGTGATATGCAAATGATTACCTTTTCAGAGCATTCACACAAGGTTGGCGCCGGTGGCGACACCTACAACATGCTGACATGAGGGAAGTTTCCAACCGATTTCTCATACGCAAACAGCAGTTGACCGGCGTTGTCTGGTGAAACGTTGTTGTGATGCCTCGTGTAATGAGGAGAAATGCGTACCATCACGTTTCCGACTTTGATAAAGGTCGGATTGTAGCCTATCGCGATTGTGGTTTATCGTATCGCGACATTGCTGCTCGCGTTGGTCAAGATCCAATGACTGTTAGCAGAATATGGACTCGGTGGGTTCAGGAAGGTAATACGAAACGCCGTGCTGGATCCCAACGGCCTCGTATAACTAGCAGTCGAAATGACAGGCATCTTATCCGCATGGCTGTAACGGATAGTGCAACCACGTCTCGATCCCTGAGTCAACAGATGGGGACATTTACAAGACAACAACCATCTGCACGAACAGTTCGACGACGTTTGCAGCAGCTTGGACTATCAGCTCGGGACCATGGCTGCGGTTACCCTTGACGCTGCATCACAGACAGGAGCGCCTGCGATGGTGTACTCAACGACGAACCTGGATGTACGAATGGCAAAACGTCATTTTTTCGGTTGAATCCAGGTTCTGTTTACAGCATCATGATGATCGCATCCGTGTTTTGGACATCGCGGTGAACGCACATTGGAAGCGTGTATTCGTCATCGCCTTACTGGCGTATCACCCAACGTGATGGTATGGGGTGCCACTGGTTAAACGCCTTGGTCACCTCTCGTTCGCATTGACGGCACTTTGAACAGTGGACATTACATTTCAGATGTGTTACGACCCGTGGCTCTACCCTTCATTCGTTCCCTGCGAAACCCTAAATTTCAGCAGGATAATGCATGAACGCATGTTGCAGGTCCTGTACGGGCCTTTCTGGATACAGAAGATGTTCCACTGCTGCCCTGGCCAGCACATTCTCCAGATCTGTCACCAATTGAAAACGTCTGGTCAATGGTGGCCGAACAACTGGCTCATCACAACACGCCAGTCACTACTCTTGATGAACTGTGATATCGTGTTGAAGCTGCATGGGCAGCTGTACCTGTACACGCCATCCAAGCTCTCTTTGACTCAATGCCCAGGCGTATCAAGGCTGTTATTACGACCAGAGGTGGTTCTTCTGGGTACTGATTTCTCAGGATCTATGCACCCAAATTGCGTGAAAATGTAATCACATGTCAGTTCTAGTATACTATATTTGTCCAATAAATATCCGTTTATCATCTTCATTTCTTCTTGGTGTAGCAATTTTAATGGCCAGTAGTTTAGATAAGGAGGAGCAGAGGGCCTATAACACTACATTGGGGAACGCCAGAAATCACTTCTGTTTTACTCGATGGCTTTCCGTGAATTACTACGAACTGTGAGCTATCTGACAGGAAACCACGAAACCTTTCACAAAACTGAGACGATATTCCATAAGCATGCAATTCGATTACAAGCAGCTTGTGAGGTACAGTGCCAAAAGCCTTCTGGAAATCTAGAAATAAGGAATCAATTTAAAATCTCTTGTCAACAGCACTCAGCACTTCGTGTGAGTAAAATCTTCCTCCCGAATAAACAATATGTTTTGCATTTTACTGATTTAAGTTAATATCGGTGTCCCCCCAAAATCCGTACATCGCGATTCTGACTAGGTGCACTTCACCACATCAGAATAGTAAGGGCTCTGATAACCTAGCTGACGACCTCATGTAAAGGCAAAATAAACACACGCTCAACACCTCAAAAAGAAAATCTATTATCATATGAAGTGTATAGGTTGTAGCTGCATATTTTATCAACATGGCCGGCCGGAGTGGCCGTGCGGTTCTAGGCGCTACAGTCTGGAGCCGAGCGACCGCGACGGTCGCAGGTTCGAATCCTGCCTCGGGCATGGATGTGTGTGATGTCCTTAGGTTAGTTAGGTTTAATTAGTTCTAAGTTCTAGGCGACTGATGACCTCAGAAGTTAATTCGCGTAGTGCTCAGAGACATTTTTTTATCAACATAACATATGTTTTTCTTTAATTCTTAGGTTGAGATTCGCATTTCCTATTAAAAACATAATACATGTTGTGGTTAAAACAAAAAGTATGGAAATCGGCAGTATGAAAAAAACAGTTTCCTTCTTTCAGCTATCAAGAGATTTGGAAATAAGAAGCTAAAAACTGCTCACAGACGATCTCTAAGTCTGCTGTGGAGGCCAGTCAGGGACCACTGATAACGTTTTTCTCTCTTTCCCGTAGGAACTCCAGAACGTCATTTTCTCCAGGTTTCGTGAACCTCGGAGTAAACACATCTCGTCGCGTGGTAAGTACCCATATCTATGGTAGATCGGACACTAGATGTTCCAAACGGGACACCTGGAACACCATTTTCTTCATTTAGTTGGAAGATCATAATTCTCTCCGATTCCATTCCTGCTTATACCGCAGCGTGGCAACACGCTGAAGGCGTTATGGTATCTCGTTAATCGCGCTATTAAACTGTAAGTTTCCTGCAGCGAGAAGACAGACACTCTTTACGATACTAAGATATTCCCACCTGAACAGGTTCACGTCATCACGGCGGTTGCTTCATATCACGCAAGTCTCGTTTTGCTGGTTGGCGCGTTAATGAGGTCGAGGTGGAAAGCCTAATGGTAAACTATTGCAGTGGAAAAGGATGTTAAATTGAAAGTTTCGAACGTTTTATATAAAGTAAGAAATATATGATTTTTACGCTTAGAAACTCGGTTTTCTACAACGAGAGAAATAGTGTCAATCCTAAAGCAGCGAGGTTGCCATAATACTAGCTACAGCTAGTTAACTCAGTCCAGAAAGTGACAGCAGTGAGACCTTGGGCCGAACTTAAGTTGTGGGTTGGGTTGTTTGCGGGAAGAGGCCAAACAGCGAGGTCAGCGGTCTCATCGGATTAGGGAAGGACGGGAAGGAAATCGGCCGTTCCCTTTCAAAGTAACCAACCCGACATTTGCCTGGAGCGATTTAGGGAAATCACTGGAAACCTAAATCAGGATGGCCGGACGCGGGATTAAACTGTCGTCCTCCCTAATGTGAGTTCGATGTGCTAACCACCGCTCCACCTCGCTCGGTTGCGAACTTAAGTGTTCACGAAAATACAGGCTCCATGAGATAGAATAGACAACAAACTTAAATTAAAAGGTAAAAAATCAGTATACATGCGAAGTGGTATGTACAAGATTAACTGTCACGGCCGGGCTGCAGGTTGCAGTCGCATCCTTCTACCTGTTATCAGACTCGCCTGTATTCTACTACGTACATACGTGGGAGGGCTGAAAAGTAATGTCTTGTTTTGTTATAAATATCGGTGGAGGTATTACATGTCATGCATATTACACAGTCGACTTTCTCTCTTCGCTGATGCAAGTTGCAATCCTCTGCTGCTGGAGGGCTCCGGATTGTAGCGCGTATCGTGGTTATATGTAACTTGCGTGAGAAATAGCCTGCTGTAATCGAGTGTCTAACCACAGAAAACGTGCCTTCAGTTGAAATCCACAGGAGAATGATGCTGCGTTTGATGATGATTGTATCGACGTCAGTAATGTGCGACATCTGCAACAATCCGACGCCTTGAGTTCACTGTCATGGATCGGTCCCGAGTTGGCCACATCCGATTTTTATCTCTTTCCTAAACTTAAAGAATGCCTTCGAGGATTTCACCTCAATAGTGACGAAACAGTGCAAGAAGAGGTGATGTCGTGGCTCCGCCAACAAAGTCAGACATTCTACAGCGACAGTGTCGACTAACTGGTTTCTCGTTGGAGGAAATGCATTCGTCGCCAGGGTGACTATGTTCAGAAATAAATATGTAGACATGAAGAGTAAGGATACAGAATGTCTTTAAAGTTCGTTTTGTTTAAAACAGCTTTAAGAGTTTTCGCATAAAACATTCGGAGGCATTAATTTTCAGTACGCCCTCGTATTTTCTGGGAATTGATAGTTATTCACTTGCCCTTGGGGAACACATACTCTTTTACACATCTAATTCACATAGGTCACATAGGTTTCCTAATCGTACAAAAATGCAGTAGTAACCACAAAAGCTATAGATGTTTTCAGGTACGACATGACATAGGGGAAGTTAAAAATTCATTAGAAATAAAACTTGCTGTGAAACTGTTTGAAACGCTTTTTTAATTAGCTAGAGCAAATGGGTCAGAGCCATACCAGTGATAAAAGTATATTACATTTGCTCTTCAGACAATGAAAATGAAAAGAAATTGAGGCTAGAAACAGAACAGTGTATCAAGGTTTGCAGTGTAATTTACAATCCTAGAGGTCCCTTTTGTTAGATAAGCAATGTTAGAGTCTTCTTAGGCAAAAGCGTCTATGGGTTATAATAAAAAGAATAATTCGGCTGATAAAGGCATCCCCTAGACTTCTCCATGCATTTCCGGCTTCAGCAGTACACATCCATACTGATCCTACGTGGTTTGTAATGTCATATACCTGCCTTCGATTAGGAAGTCTTCTTAATCTATTGTTATGCCTCGAAATCCGACAGCAGCCTCGTCGGTTCTTATAGGATCCACTGGTCTAGCTAGGAGTCCTGCCCACCTACGTCAGTTTCATTACACTCAAAATCAACTGCTCCATCGATGTTTATTCCTTGACCATTGTTTAATCCATGTCTCTCCAAGTAATTGGCAACATTCGTCTCCCCACTGCTTCCGTGCGGTTAAAGGCGCTGCAGTCTGGAACCGCAAGACCGCTACGGTCGCAGGTTCGAATCCTGCCTCGGGCATGGGTGTTTGTGATGTCCTTAGGTTAGTTAGGTTTAACTAGTTCTAAGTTCTAGGGGACTAATGACCTCAGCAGTTGAGTCCCATAGTGCTCAGAGCCATTTGAACCCACTGCTTGCTCAGCGTCCCGCTTTTGAATGGGTTTCATAGCAAAAGACCACGTCTCAATGTCGTAAGTCACACCTGGCTATAGGGACTGATCGTAGCCTTTCCACTTAACGCGCAACTTCCATAAATACGTAAAATCATCAGTAGTTCTTTGTTTTCTTCATTTGTACTATTTTCTTTTCACTCTGTTGATTAAATATTATTTAAGTTTGATTATAACAAGGTCGCGTTTGGAACTTTCTGTTTTAAATTCTATCATCAGTTGCTGAAATGTACTTGCGCTCGAAGTACGTTGTAGAATGTTATCAGGAAGACTAACGTAGTTTAGATATGCTCCGGTAATACGTATTCCTTCTGCAGCTTTCTAGTTTAAGTATCAGAAACTTTTCACCTGGGCTGTTGAGGATGGAATCTCCTTATCTGACTTGTCTTTCAGTTCCGAATTTCCCTGAAATGGAAGTTGTAGTACTGACTTATGTAGTTTTCTGTATAATAAAGCAGACAGAATCAGTTCATTGTTTTTTTCACTGAAGTGGAGTGAAAAGATATGATTAATAGATATTTCATACTCATTACTAAATATTATAACTTTGTTCACGACTTGGAAGTGCCCAATTTCTGTTGCCAAATTTTTATTATTTATATTCATTTTTCAGCTTAGAAATTAATAACACATTTACAACAGTCCAAAAAGTTTTAAAAACGTCCACGCGCAAAATTCGATGTAAGTTAGACGTCACAGGAGAAGTAGTTGTCTTTTTTTGTCTTGGTGTGTCTCTACGTTTCTTTACGACTGCCGTAGTGTCTACGATGTGAACTAGCTGACAGCCTTGTGCTTCCACCTTTCTAATCTAAGTTCATGCCTCTGTTCAGTACCATAACCAACGATCTAACTGTCACAGGTCTGGAAATCTTGGAGGGCAGGACCAAACACCAGGTTAGGGAAACTGGCTGAAATGTTGTCTAGTAAGAATGGTAGAACGCGGAGGCGCTCTGTCGTGCTGGAAGCTCATTGTGCGGCCAACGGAATGTTCTTTGTTCAACTAACCTGTTTTGCAAAAAGTAAAGTTAGGAGCAAAGAGGACAGGTGGACACGCGGGAATACATTTCACGTCCATTGGTATTCTCGGAGTGGTGTTTTATTTCTATTTTCAAGAACCATGCGAAATAGAGAATATGTCTAAGACAGTGTTATTGCTTGAAATGACCATTTGTAACAACGGAAAATTGTTGAGTAGGAATCCACTGTCACGCTGGTATGAAGAGACTCGCATATTGAGATACAGCAGCACATCGTGCCACCGTGAGGAAGACATTCCGAAACAGTGAATGGCACGTTATTTCTATTCTGCGATAGCACAGCTAGTTAGGAGTGCACAAGTAACAATCCTCTCGCGTGGTGGTCCAAATATGTCGAGGTAGCCGGACAATGACGAATGTCTACGCTGCTTCGATATTGTAGTGTTAGCTGGTCACACGCAGTAGTTGTGCCAGATTTGTTGGGGCAGGGAGGGGGCATGCCGGGTCGGGCCTGTGTCGCGGTTCTTACTCCGCCGGGATCCGGCGCGACAAAAAGTACCTGCTCGATACGCCGGAACGCCGGAATCGATACGGCCGCCGCTGGCTCCCAACTCGTCTCCTTTTCGTCTAACGTGGCTTCAGCACACGGCTACTACACCTAGATTTGTACCCCAGCATCCACAGCCACTTAGTAAATTTTCACGACCCATTGCGTTAATTCTTTGAATATTGCCGTTTCTAACGACTACTGGAGAGGTACAGCTACAATCGTCAAAAAGTATCTGCTGTTATGTCTGCGAAGGAGCATTATTGGCTGGTTTGATACATGAGTACAGGCATGTTGCTAATATTACACTATTTCCAACACTTACTGGATGTCTCAGTCCTTCTGGGTCAAAATGCAAGATTGTGCAGATTGGTATTGTTCGTTAAGTACTAAAGATTGGTAAATAATTTTTAGTTTTATATTGACTTAATTACTCGTTATAGTAACAACTTAGTGATGACCGCCAGCACCAAGTCGTGCACTAGATATAATCTATTGAAAAAGCTGAAATTTGGGTTTCAGATCATTTGGCCTCACTAGTTGCACGCGTTGTTGAGGATAGGAGTGTTCCCATTGCACCAGTACTCTACCAACTGTATTCTTGGAAGCGTCCATTTCACGGTCCACCAACTCCTCAGATTCTAAGTGCGAATAATTCTTCAGCGAGAATCATGGCCAGCTTGTGGCTTGAACGGTGCAGTTTCTCGTAATATTTAATCCCTGGCGAGAAATTTCTTCCAATAATGATGGTGCCTGTCGCGAAACTTTTTCTTGTACTTTACTCTATGCTGCACCATATAGGAAATGCGTGTCAGCAAGTTCTTGTTAAGTGTAATCCTCTGTCTCTGAATACCAGCCATGAGCTGTAAATAGTAGTAAACTCCACTGAGGTCGTATTGGAGAGGACTGTGTACTGTTCCTGAAGGTAACTCCCCCAGCAATGAATCAGATGGCAAATGTTTGTTAAGACCCCATACCCTCTGTAATGTTAATCTCTAACGTTTGGTTCCGTAGCTCAGCATACTCAGGTTAGGATCCCGTACTGTGTGTGTAAGTTTAATCCTAAATGTTGGGACACACTGTGCACAGGATGCTTTATTGATGGTGATACAACTTTCAGGGGTGGTAGCGAAAGGCAAATGGAATGAGAGATAAGGGATGCTGATGCCAAGACACCAAGTCGAACGCTTCGATGCCGTTGAGAAACCCAAGATATGATTATGCAGAGCCGTCGACACAAATTTGTAGATAACGTGTGTGCATCGTCAACGGCTGATCAACACGCCGGCATCTGCTGAACTGGACCAGAGCTCACCGTATTTCTAATACTCCCACGTTGTTGCAAGATATCCTCCTTAATCTTCGTGAACTTGGGTGGTTCCAACAAGATGGAACCCCATCTACACCTTGGTCAGATGATTCCTGAAAGGCTGGTAGGAAGAATATGAAAAGTCATCCGTACGAAAACCTCGTGGAGACTCAAGAGGACCTTCTCACTATTGCGATATTTTCAAAATTACTCCGGAGCTATTGAAGGTTGAAACCATTTTGCTGTCTTCACTGTTTCTTTATTTCAGTAGTTAAGACACTGAACTCGCATTCGGGACGACAGAGGTTCAAATACTCTTCCAGCCTACCAAATTTAGGTTTTAGATGGTGCCTCTAAATTACTTAAGGTAAATGCTGGGATGTCACCACGCCGATCTTGTGATCTGTCTCCAGAGACCTCGATGTCGACAAGACGTTTACTTCTAATAGTTTTTCTTTTGTTTGATCAGTCACTTGTAGATTATCATCTGACGTTGGCGTGTGACCAGTACCAAGTGATGAAAAATTAAAGCTTCATCTACACTTCGCAGCCATTAGCTTCACATGTTTTACCTTTCGGAAAACTTGACAATGATCACGAGCCTAAATAAGCTGATACTACACAAAGTAATGATGAAATAGGTAAACGTTCAATTTTAAACAAATGAAGCTTCATAATGTCTACTGCGAATGTGGACCTTCGTACAAGAAAAATAATGGAAGTCCAAGTTTGTTAATACGGCTATAAGAAAATTTTCTGATATGATGTTATACTTGCGCTGAAGAGGGGAACTCATCTTCCATCTGTTGTAGAAATTGTTACAGAGAAATTAAATTACAAAGAAACTACCTCCTTCGATTTTTGTCATCATCAGGAGAACTACAGTGAACGACGTCGACATTTTCTTTCTTTTGCTTATAAATTTCGACTCATTTGTTTTTGGACCAGCATTCCCTATCCCAAATTGTTGTACATGCTCTTCTACAGCAGACATGAGAGGCTGTATCGACATAACAGGAACATCATCTGTTTACACTGCTGAGATAGAATATTATCATCACATCACTATCTTCAGAAGAATGACCGAGCGAGTTAATACAGTGGCCATCATACTGGACTCGTCTTCGGGAGGGCGATGGTTCAAATCTCCGACCAGCCATTCAGAATGAGGTTTTCCGAGATCTCCCTAAATCGCCCCAGGCAGATTCCAGGAGGGTGCCTTTGAAAAGGGCGTGGCCGATTTTCTTCCCCATCCTTTCGTAATCCGAGCTTGTGCTCCATTCTAACGACCGCACTCTCAGTGGCACGTTATATACTCTAAATTTCTTCCTCTCAGCTTTCAGAATACTGGAACAATTGGTAGTGTCAACCTGCAGGATGGTCATTTTGGGTCCTGGAGAAATGAAAGTACATGCAAGGTAAATATCGACCATGCAACTTACAAACTTACAGTTATAGGATATTCATTTGGAAAAAAGCTTTTTGGCAACGCTGAAGACTATTTACTACAGAAACTAGGCAGCAGTTGTGAGAATTTAAGGACAGGAACCCCTAATGTGATTTAATCTGTACATAGAGCAAGCAATAACTAAATCCAGGGAGAAATTTGAAACATGGTTAAAATTCAGGTAGCAGAAATAAAAATTTTGCTAGCCGATGGTATTGTAATCCTGCCAGAGACGGCAAAGGACTTGTTAGATCAGTTTGACGGAGTGGATAGTGCTTTGAAAAAAAGGTTATATGATGAACAGCACCGAAGTAGAACAATATATTAGACTGCAGTGGAATTAATTCTTTTAATTCTCAGGAAATTATATTAGGAAATGAGGCGGTGGAAACAGAGTTTTCTCACTTAAGCAGCAAATAACTGAAATAAAGAACATAAATTTCATATCTGCAACAGCTAGGAAGTCATTTTGAAAATGAACTGCATCTATTTTTTTATATAAATTTATGTGTTAGGATATTTTTTCTGGAAGTACTTGTCTTGTAGTAGAGCCTCATATGAAAGTGAAACGTGAACGGTAGCTATATGAGAATGCAGGCTTTCTCGGCGTATCTCGATGATAAAATCTTCTCGCGCTGACAGCCGAGTCAATGCGTTGTTCTCCGGCAACGTTTCAGCAAGTTTCTTACCGTTGCTGGAGAACAACGCATTGACTCGGCTGTCAGCCCGAGAAGATTTTATCATCGTGAACGATAGCATTACTAACAAGATGAGAATAACAGCGTTTGAAGTGCGATGTTAAAGAAGAACGTTGAATATTAGACTGGCAACTAATGAAGAGCTACCGTATGAAATCGGGGAGGAAAGTGCGTTGTGGAACACAGGGGCTAAACGAATGAAACTGTGTGTTCGCAGAGACCTTTTCAAGCCTCAAACATCTATGATGCATGTATGCAGACCGAAGCGACGAATGCAAATTTGTACCAAGGCCAGGGTTCGAACTCAGATCTCGTGTTCACTACAAAGATGCGCTAACCACTGCGCCATCCTGGAACATTAGCTCTGCGCAACTGGACAGACTACCCTAGCACGCCTTCCTCCTGAGTCCCAATTCCCATTCACGCCTGAGCCCAACTGCTATGTCCCTAAACTCGGACAGCATTGCAGAACCTCTCTAACTGTACTGGAGTAGCACCTCAACATCGAACGAAACGGGGATCCTGCCTGAAACCCAGGCATTTGTGCTTTAGGGGTGAATAGCAAGTAGGATGAGGTGTGAATGGGGGTTGGGACTGAGCAGGGAGGCGTGCTAAGGTAGTCCGAACGTTGTGCAAAGCCACTGTGATAGGGTGGTCTAGTGGCTAGCTCATCTGGCTACTGACCAGGAGACCCGAGATAGAATCCCGACTTTGGTACAAATTTTCATTCGTCGCTTCAGTCTGCATGGAGACATCAACATGACTAAAGGGATTGGCTGACGGGACACATCCTTAGACATCTAGGAGTATTTAGGGTGGTAATGGTAAGAAGAATGGCGGAGGAGGGAAAATTGCAGAGCGAGGCCAAGAGACGCATCTAAGTAAGCAGGCTCAAATGGATGTGGATTGCAGCAGTTACTCGGAGATGTAGAGGCTCGCCGGCCGGAGTGGCCGTTCGGTTCTAGGCGCTACAGTCTGGAACCGCGCGACCGCTGCGGTCGCAGGTTTGAATCCTGCCTCGGGCATGGATGGGTGTGATGTCCCTAGGTTAGCTAGGCTTAAGTAGTTCTAATTCCTAGGGGACTGATGACCTGAGAAGTTAAGTCCCATAGTGCTCAGAGCCATTTGAACCATTCGTAGAGGCTCGCATAGGACAGACTAGCATGCAGAGCTGCATTTAACCAGCTTTCGGACTGAAGACAATAACAGCAACAAAAAAAAACATCACGGAGTCCTCGAAGGCACAATGCACATGAGCGAAACAGCAAATGTCGAAAGTAGCGGCTATAAGAACCAGAGGTGATTGTGTTGTGTAAACAGCGTCATACCATACCATCACGACTGTGTTCCCTGTCTTCGGAGACTCCACACGCGGAAAAGTCCATAGTAATGCTTCACACAGAACCAGGATTCGCCCAAAAGACATTGTGAGGCCACTTCTGCATGCAGCATTGTTGTGGGAATGATTATAGTAGGTGTACCAGAAACGAGTAGTTGCTTACACACACAGATGAAGAAAAAAGCAGGTATCAAATGTATAATGGCCAAACTGTATTATCGCTCAATGCCATGGACACATCTGAAACTGAAAGCAGCTTAGTTGTATTGTAGCCAGCGGTTGCTCTCTGCTTGTGCTGAGGTAAACATTTGCGTTACGTGAACATGACAGTGTGTAGGGTGTTTTATCCTGCCTACTCCCCAAATATGGTGTGCTTAGGAAACCTGCTTTGTCGGATCGCTAGATAACAATTCAGGCAAATCGTGTTAGTGAAATTTATTACAGAAAATAAATGACAATACTTAACTTTAGGAAATGCAGATGTGTCGCAAGCGAAGCGCGACAGACAAAACAAGAAATATCTTCAGCATAAACAAGTCCTAATACAAGTAATACAGTGGATGCTTCTATCCAGGTCGCTCGTATTGATGCTTCTGTATAAGTCGCAGAACTGGCCGCGACCAGGCGGCGCGGCGCTTATGTCCTCTTCGTGTAGACGGCGCTGCTGTCGCGTTGTCATCGTGGAGAGGGGTCGGTCAGTGTGCAATTGGCTGACGTCGTCTGCTCTAACAGTCCCGCCTGGCGTGCCGGCGGTGACTTTACGCCGGAACATAGGGCACTTTAAGGGCCCCAGACACATCCTGGCTTACCTGCATAGGTTTACCTCCACAGACGTGATGCGCACACACGCTAAGGTAGAACTGGGAAGTGCTCAACTTCAGATGTGACCATGGCATTGAGTGAAGAAAACGTGTTGACCGTAGTAGGCAAGCTACAAAAACAGTGAAGCACCTGGAAGGGGTATAAGAAACGAAATGAAACTTCACAGATTGAGAGTACATGTGATGTTACTTCAATGATTGGCCCGCCCGGTTGGCCGTGCGGTCTCACGCACGGCTTTCCGGGCGGGAAGGAGCGCCTGGTCCCCGGCACGAATCCGCCCGGCGGATTTGCGTCGAGGTCCGGTGAACCGGACAGTCTGTGGATGGTTTTTAGGCGGTTTTCTATCTGCCTCGGCGAATGCGGGCTGGTTCCCCTTACTCCGCCTCAGTTACACTATGTCGGCGATTGCTGCGCAAACAAGTTGTCTACGTACGCGTACACCACCATTACTCTACCGCGCAAACATAGGGGTTACACTCGTGTGGTGTGGGACGTTCCCTGGGGGGTGGGGGGGGGGTCCATCGGGGGCCGAACCGCACAATAACCCTGGGTTCGGTGTGGGGCGGCGGAGGGGTGAAGTGGACTGCGGTAGTCGTCGTGGGGTTGTCGATCACTGCGGCTGCGGCGGGGACGGAGCCTCTCCGTCGTTTCTAATTCCCCGGTCAACATACGATATTTAGTAAAATTTACAAAGGCATGGCAGTATAATCTCACTTAGCAATGTGACGTTGGGCTGGATCCACGCAATGATTCTGTTTGGAACTGTATCAGTCAGGCAGTAGTAGCCGACCGAGACAGACCCAAAAACAGGGAAGTAACAGCTTTTCTGACATTTACGAGTTCCTAACCAGGAACGAATTTTATTATATCATCTGCGTGCTTTAATAGTTCAGTTTCTTGAGTTTCTGCGTGTAAATTTAATATTTAATAGCCACAGTTTTCGCGTTTTCGTTTGCATCTGAAGGTAAACCGATTTTGTGACACATTACAAGTTCCTAATAAAAGGCGAATTATTTCGTTTCACCTGAGTGCTTCGGTAGTTAGGTTTTTGAATACCTGCATATTATTAGACACAGTTCCTGCGTTTTCGTCATGGTCTACAGAAGAGTTGTGCAGCACGTGCCGATAGTGCGCTTATCTGCATAGTTTAGTTTCCACGGTCTTTAGAATGGACAGGGACTGGGATTGTTGTGGGCGGAAGCGACCGAGTTGGTGACACTTCGCTCTCAGCTTCAGGCTGTGATGGCTTCGGTTACACAGCTTGAGGCTGCGGTGGATGGGCACCACTGTTGTGCGCCGGCCATGGGGATCCAACGGACGTCCAGCACGTCCGGATCCCTCGATCGGTCCTCACCGGTGGCCAGCCCAGTTATTGCTCGCACTGAGGTTGACCCCTCACCTGTGGTCGAGTGGGAGGTCGCCCCGGAACATAGCAGGTGGCGAAAGACTTCCCAGACGGCCGCATG
Source organism: Schistocerca nitens (assembly GCF_023898315.1). Taxonomy (NCBI): domain Eukaryota; kingdom Metazoa; phylum Arthropoda; class Insecta; order Orthoptera; family Acrididae; genus Schistocerca; species Schistocerca nitens. The sequence goes on along the minus strand of NC_064616.1, from coordinate 803,821,998 downwards.
TAAGCCCTCACCGGTTTCTCTGACAAAGAGGTTCCAGGTGCTGTCTGTGGCTGACACTGTCGCTGAGCCAGATGCTGTCGCCTGTCCTGTTTCAGAGGAAACTTCTCAACCTGCAAGATCAGGACAATCACAGAGGGTGGGATTATTGGTAGTTGGGAGCTCCAACGTTGGGCGCGTTATGGGGCCTTTTAGGGACTTGGCTGATAAGATGGGAAAGAAAAACAATGTGCACTCCATGTGCATACCAGGTGGAGTCATTACAGATGTGGAAATGGTACTCCTGGATGCCATGAAGAGCACAGGGTGCAGCCAACTGCAGGTGGTTGCTCACGTCGGTACCAATGATGTGTGTCACTTTGGATCAGAAGAAATTCTCTCTGGTTTCGAGCGGCTAACAGAAGTGGTAAAAAGGCTGCCAGTCTTGCTTGCAAGATGAAAGCAGAGCTGACCATTTGCAGCATAGTCGACAGGACCGATTGCGACCTCTCGTACAGAGCCGAGCAGAGGGTCTGAATCAGAGGCTCAGACGGTTCTGCGACCGTGTAGGCTGCAGATTCCTCGACTTGCGCCAAAGGGTAGTTGGGTTTCGGGTTCCCCTGAATAGGTCAGGTGTCCACTATACAGAGGAGGCGGCTACACGGGTAGCTGGGGCTGTGTGGCGTGGACTGGGCGGTTTTTTTTAGGTTTGGCAAACAATCTAAACAAGAACCCTAAAAAGTTTTGGTCATATGTAAAATCTGTAAGCGGATCTAAATCCCCTATTCAGGCACTCGTTGACCACGATGGCACCGAAACAGATGACGACCGAAGAAAGGCAGAAATACTGAATTCAGTGTTCCGAAACTGTTTCACTGCGGAAAATCGTAACACGGTCCCTGACTTCAGCCGTCGCACGGACGCCAAAATGGAAAATATTGAAATAAACGATATCGGAATTGAAAAACAACTGCTATCACTTAGTAGCGGAAAAGCATCCGGACCAGACGAGATACCCGTAAGATTCTACAGTGATTATGCTAAAGAACTTGCCCCCTTTCTATCAGCAATTTATCGTAGATCTCTGGAAGAACGTAAAGTACCTAGCGACTGGAAGAAAGCGCAGGTCGTTCCCATTTTCAAGAAGGGTCATAAATCAGATGCGAATAATTATAGGCCTATTTCGCTTACGTCAATCTGTTGTAGAATAATGGAACATGTTTTATGTTCTCGTATTATGACGTTCTTAGATAATACAAATCTCCTTCATCATAACCAACATGGATTCCGCAAACAGAGATCATGTGAAACTCAGCTCGCCCTATTTGTCCAAGAAATTCACAGTGCCGTAGACACTGGCGAGCAGATTGATGCCGTATTCCTGGACTTCAGGAAGGCATTTGATACGGTTCCGCACTTACGTTTAGTGAAAAAAATACGAGCTTACGGAATATCGGACCAGGTTTGTGATTGGATTCAGGATTTCCTAGAAGAAAGAACACAACATGTCATTCTTAACGGTTCAAAATCTGCAGATGTAGAGGTAATTTCGGGAGTACCGCAAGGAAGCGTGATAGGACCTTTATTGTTTACAATATACATAAATGACTTAGTTGACAACATCGGTAGCTCCGTGAGGCTATTTGCAGATGACACGGTTGTCTACAAGAAAGTAGCAACATCAGAAGACTCGTACGTACTCCAAGAAGACCTGCAGAGGATTAATGAATGGTGTGACAGCTGGCAGCTTTCCCTAAACGTAGATAAATGTAATATAATGCGCATACATAGGGGCAGAAATCCATTCCAGTACGATTATGCCATAGGTGGTAAATCATTGGAAGCGGTAACGACCGTAAAATACTTAGGAGTTACTATCCGGAGCGATCTGAAGTGGAATGATCACATAAAACAAATAGTGGGAAAAGCAGGCGCCAGGTTGAGATTCATAGGAAGAATTCTAAGAAAATGTGACTCATCGACGAAAGAAGTAGCTTACAAAACGCTTGTTCGTCCGATTCTTGAGTATTGCTCATCAGTATGGGACCCTTACCAGGTTGGATTAATAGAAGAGATAGACATGATCCAGCGAAAAGCAGCGCGATTCGTCATGGGGACATTTAGTCAGCGCGAGAGCGTTACGGAGATGCTGAACAAGCTCCAGTGGCGGACACTTCAAGAAAGGCGTTACGCAATACGGAGAGGTTTATTATCGAAATTACGAGAGAGCACATTCCGGGAAGAGATGGGCAACATACTACTACCGCCCACATATATCTCGCGTAATGATCACAACGAAAAGATCCGAGAAATTAGAGCAAATACGGAGACTTACAAGCAGTCGTTCTTCCCACGCACAATTCGTGAATGGAACAGGGAAGGGGGGATCAGATAGTGGTACAATAAGTACCCTCCGCCACACACCGTAAGGTGGCTCGCGGAGTATAGATGTAGATGTAGATGTTAGAGGGTCTCGGGAAAACACAAGAAGGGCTTCAGTCATAAAGAGTGCAGGCTGAACACAGGAAGAACGTAGATACAGGAACCATTGGTGTAACAGTAATAAATTGTCGTAGCTGTGTTGGGAAAGTACCAGAGCTCCAAGCGCTAATAGGATGCACTGATGCTCAATCTTTGTAGGCACTGAAAGCTGGCTAAAGCCGGATATAAGCTCAGCCGAAATTTTTGCGAGAAACCTAAGGGTGTACCGAAAGGATAGGCTAAACACGGTTAATGGTGGCGTGTTTGTTGCTGTCAAAAGTAGTTTAACTTGTCGCGAAATTGAAGTAGATACTTCCTATGAGTTAGTACGGGCAGAGGTCATTGTCGGCAACCGGAATAAAATAATGGGATTCTTTTACCGACCTCCCAATTCCGATGATTCGGTTGCTGAAAGGTTCAAAGGAATCTTGAGTTTGATTACAAACACGTGCCCGACCCATACAATAATAGTTGGTGGTGACTTTAATTTACCCTCGATACGTTAGCGAAAATACATGTTTAATTCCGGAGGTACGCATCAAATGTCATCCGAAATTGTGCTAAACGCATTCATGAAAATTATGTCGAGCAGTTAGTTCATGAGCCCACGCGAATAGTAAACGGTTGTGAAAACACACCTGACCTCTTAGCAGTAAATAATCCTGAGTTAATAACGAGCATCAAAACCGATTCAGGGATTAGTGAAATCAGGGCTGTCGTAGCAAGCTTGAATATTGCAATCCCCAAATCCTCGAAAAATAAACGAAAAATATACCTATTGAAATAGGCAGATAAAAATTCACTCGACGCCTTCTTGAGAGACAATCTCCACTCATGCCAAATTAATAATATAAGTGTAGATCAGATGTGGCTTAAATTCAAAGAAATAGTGTCGGCATCAATTGAAATATTTATAACAAATAAATTAACAAACGACGCAGCTGATCCTCCTTGGTACAGAAAACGGGTTAGAAAACTATTGCAGAAACAACGAAACAAAAATGCCAAATTTAAACAGACGCAAAATCCCCAAGATTGGCGATCTTTTACAGAACTTCGAAATTTAGCGTGGACTTCAAAGCGAGATGCTTATAACAGTTTCCAAAACGAAACTTTGTCTCGAAACCTGGCAGAAAATCCAAAGAGATTCTGGTCGTATATGAAGTATGTTAGCGGGAAGAAACAATCAATGCCTTCTCTGCGCGATAGCAATGGAGATACTATCGAAGACAGTGCTGCCAAAGCAGAGTTACTAAACACAACCTTCCGAAATGCCTTCACAAAAGAAGACGAAGTAAATATTCCAGAATTGGAATCGAAACAGCTGCCAACATGAGTAACGTAGAATAAAATATCCTCGGAGTAGTGAAGCAACTTAAATCACTTAATAAAAGCGAGTTTTCTGGTCCGGACTCTATGCCAGTTAGATTCCTTTCGGAGTATGCTGATGCATTAGCTCCATACTTAACAATCATATACAACCGTTCGCTCGACGAAAGATCCGTACCCAAAGACTGGAAAGCTGTACAGGTCACACCAATAGTCAAGAAAGGTAGTAGGAGTAATCCACTAAATTACAGGCCCATATCGTTAACGACGATATGTATCAGATTTTAGAACATACACTCCTGGAAATGGAAAAAAGAACACATTGACACCGGTGTGTCAGACCCACCATACTTGCTCAGGACACTGCGAGAGGGCTGTACAAGCAATGATCACACGCACGGCACAGCGGACACACCAGGAACCGCGGTGTTGGCCGTCGAATGGCGCTAGCTGCGCAGCATTTGTGCACCGCCGCCGTCAGTGTCAGCCAGTTTGCCATGGCATACGGAGCTCCATCGCAGTCTTTAACACTGGTAGCATGCCGCGACAGCGTGGACGTGAACCGTATGTGCAGTTGACGGACTTTGAGCGAGGGCGTATAGTGGGCATGCGGGAGGCCGGGTGGACGTACCGCCGAATTGCTCAACACGTGGGGCGTGAGGTCTCCACAGTACATCGATGTTGTCGCCAGTGGTCGGCGGAAGGTGCACGTGCCCGTCGACCTGGGACCGGACCGCAGCGACGCACGGATGCACGCCAAGACCGTAGGATCCTACGCAGTGCCGTAGGGGACCGCACCGCCACTTCCCAGCAAATTAGAGACACTGTTGCTCCTGGGGTATCGGCGAGGACCATTCGCAACCGTCTCCATGAAGCTGGGCTACGGTCCCGCACACCGTTAGGCCGTCTTCCGCTCACGCCCCAACATCGTGCAGCCCGCCTCCAGTGGTGTCGCGACAGGCGTGAATGGAGGGACGAATGGAGACGTGTCGTCTTCAGCGATGAGAGTCGCTTCTGCCTTGGTGCCAATGATGGTCGTATGCGTGTTTGGCGCCGTGCAGGTGAGCGCCACAATCAGGACTGCATACGACCGAGGCACACAGGGCCAACACCCGGCATCATGGTGTGGGGAGCGATCTCCTACACTGGCCGTACACCACTGGTGATCGTCGAGGGGACACTGAATAGTGCACGGTACATCCAAACCGTCATCGAACCCTCGTTCTACCATTCCTAGACCGGCAAGGGAACTTGCTGTTCCAACAGGACAATGCACGTCCGCATGTATCCCGTGCCACCCAACGTGCTCTAGAAGGTGTAAGTCAACTACCCTGGCCAGCAAGATCTCCGGATCTGTCCCCCATTGAGCATGTTTGGGACTGGATGAAGCGTCGTCTCACGCGGTCTGCACGTCCAACACGGACGCTGGTCCAACTGAGGCGCCAGGTGGAAATGGCATGGCAAGCCGTTCCACAGGACTACATCCAGCATCTCTACGATCGTCTCCATGGGAGAATAGCAGCCTGCATTGCTGCGAAAGGTGGATATACACTGTACTAGTGCCGACATTGTGCATGCTCTGTTGCCTGTGTCTATGTGCCTGTGGTTCTGTCAGTGTGATCATGTGATGTATCTGACCCCAGGAATGTGTCAATAAAGTTTCCCCTTCCGGGGACAATGAATTCACGGTGTTCTTATTTCAATTTCCAGGAGTGTATATAGGTGTTCGTACGTTCCGCGCTATTCGAGATTGGAGTTGTTACTAGTCCTCGATATGGAAACTATATGCCGGATAGGGACTCGAACACTGTTCTCTGCCTTTAGCACGCAAGTGGTCTACCGTCTGAGCTGTGCGAGCACAACTCAAGACCCGCCCTCACTGCTCTGCTTCCTTTAGTACTTTTCTCCTATTTTCCATACTTCACAGATGTTCTCTGGCATTCATTCTGGTAAACGATATCCCGAATACTTGCACCGGCACCGAGCTGACGTCCGAGCTTGTCTCACACATTTTCGATCGGAGACAGATCTGGTGATCTTGCTCGCCTTGCGAGTACCTCAACATCACCCCGGCAGTTGACAGAAACATCTCCCGTGTGTGGAAGAGTAATGTTCTGTCGGAAAATAGCACCGCGCTACTGTTGCATGATAGATAAAACACGAAGACGCAGCAAGTTCGTGACGTACTATCGTACCGCAAGAATTCCATCAAATACCATCAGCCATGACGTGAAGTCATATCCGATCCACGTCACGATGCTAGGAGTAACACCACTGTGCCTCTCACAAACGTTTGAAGAGTGGGGCGTTTCTTCATGTGGCCGCTGTACTCGCCGACGAGGGTCATCCGGGGAGTGCAGAACTGCGATTCGTGTTGAACAAACTTGCGACGCCATTCACCAGCAGTCCCTCCTTCCCGATTACGGCAGCGCTTCAGACGCGGCCGTTCCTGCTGTTGTGTTACAGGCAGCCTACGCGTGTGCAGTAGTTGCCTACTCCTACTGCTGTTAGGTGTGCGATGACACAGAATCTGACTGGGACACTGTTAATTGTACTTGGGTGGCAGGTGCACATATGAAGGGACTACGATGCGCGTGGTGCACAATACGGCTATCCCTCTTTGTGATGATCAGAAGTGATCGACCGCAACCTTAACGACGAGTATGCCTGCCCTTAATGTCCCATGCAGCCCAGCAGCGGGCCACTGTCACATATAGATGCCGTACTAATCTGGATATTGCACGAATCGACCTAAAGTAAGGTCTGTCAAACTCTGTCACGTGCCGATAACGCTGTCTCAGACGAGTACGCGGAGTCTCTGTGTCTTGCACGGTGATCACTCAACAGCTGTAATGGTGTGTACATTTACGAACTTACATTGACATCCGACCATGTCTTCTGGGTGCTTCACTTTTTTGTCAAGACGTGTATTTCACCAGCTTTTAGCTTTCCTCGATCGCAGTACTCTTTACCTTTCAGTTTCAATAAACAAGATGGCGGTTTATAACGTTCAACAAGTTCGTCGGTGGTGTTTTTGGGACAAAAACCACTAAAAGAAATGGGACATCGTAAACAACAGAACTCACCTTTGAAGTTATCACGTACTGACCCGATGACGTGAAGACATAGGTCAAACTGCTAGCTCTTGACTTGAAACCTGCTTACGCGATTCTTATAGACCTGTCGGTATGAACTCCTGAACGGAGAAAAAGTGAAATTTACATTTTCTCCGGTCGGCGATACTGTCTTGTTCTCTTTTACAGATTCCTTAGCACATACTCTGGGATTCAGTTACGTGTACAGATCTACCGTCGACGCAACAGAAGTTCTCAACTTCAGTTGTGACCCTGGCAGTGAGTGAAGAAAACACGTTGGCCGTTGTAGGAACGCTACTCACATTGCCTGACAAAAAGTCTGAAGCACCCAGAAGGGAAGCAGCAAACGAAATGAAACTTCACGGGATGAACTTGACTAGTATGCGTTGTCGTGTGTGGAGACCTTCAGGTGAATAGTAGTGTGTGTGTGTAGGCAACTCGTCCGCTCTTTCAGATTTTCCGTCAGTTTCCTAATACGCTTAAGACAAATTCCGGAATGGTTTCTGTAAAATGAAAGGGCCGAATTTTTTCCTATCATTCCTCAATCTAGATTGTTTACAGGCTGTAAAAACCTGATCGTCGACGGACGTTAACGCCTAATCATTCTTTGTGGAGAGAAACATTGCAAGTAAATGCGTACATGTATACATCGCAGGTAAACAGAATCGTGTTTAGGACTCTTTTCGTGGAGGTGGCGAAACCCACGTATTTATCGCTACATGAAAATGTGGGTTCAGTTAATCCAGTATATATTCGAACTCGGTGCTCTGTACTAACGAGCCGTTGCCACTTTAGTATAACTTTTGCATTTTCCTGGTTGACAATATGTTTGGGGTCGAGTGGAGAGTGGAGCCGGGAGCAGGTGCGCTGTGGAGGCCACAGAAGTGAAAGGGAGCAGCCAGCAGCGGCCAGGAGGCTGGCCTGTGTAATTTGGCGGCTGCGACACGTAGTTTGCGGTCAGGCACCAACCTTTTCTAAATGTTTATTCACGGAATTCCTGTAAAAACACTGTCACAACACCGAGCAACAAAGAGCTACGCGGAGGCCGCCTGCCGCTCATTGACGCGTCGCTCCTCATCAGGCGTCACAGAAGAAAACTCAATGGCTCCATTCAGCACATCTGTACTGCGTGTGGTGGGGGTTACTTACTCTACCTATATCATGTTCTCCGCTTGTTCTATTCTGATACGCGGGAAGAAAAAGTGCCAGAAAACTCTGTACAAGCTCAAATTTTTCTAATGTGCCTCGTGGTCGTTACCCGAGACGTATGTTGAAGGAACTAACATGTTTCGTGATTCAGTCCTTTCCCTTTCTGTTCAAATGTTCGGAGAACTCCTAAGAAATAGCCGCATTTCGCGTACTTGTGACAACGTCCATTTAGTCTTTTGTGGATCTCTCTCGTCATAAAACAGAAGTCAGTAAACACAAAGCGTAAATATTAAATTCCGCGTTTACTTGTAAAAGTACGTGTGGTTTTAGCATATGGGATGAGTGGTCTCCGATTGTTCGTTATAGTGTAATAATATGATTACGATTTACGTTCGTGCAAGGCGCCGACTACTGGTAACAAGATTATCACCAATTGAGTGTATTACCTTCTGTTCCAGATTGGATATTCTGTTATACCCCGGACGGTTAGTATCTTCCATTCCAACGCAGAAGAATCCACTTTGACGTAGGCGTCTATGTACAGATAGATAAATACTGTGATGCGGGAACAGCTCAGCAAAGTGCCGCTCACCATTGCATTCGGGGATCCTACAGACGAACTGCACATCGGTCAGTTCTTCGCTAGTAAAGATATCCCTAATATTGTATATCAGTTTTAACATACAACTAGCACTGCTCAAAATACAAACCCGAGACAGGATCTGGGGCGCAGTCGGCATTATTGTTGTCAACAGCAAGTACTATGAGTGAATGGAAAAACTTTCTTTCCAAACAGGAGACACTGCGCATACCGTCTACGCTTGCCTTGTGCAGCTAGTTTCGGTGCAGTACAGATGCAAAAATAAAAGGCAGTAAGAAATCAGACGAAATGTAATTACTCTGTAATGAGTCACCAGAGACTACGGAGAGCAGCCAGAAAATATCTCTGAACAACTTTCGAAATTATGTTGCTAGAGTTCAGGTTCACCCTGTATAAGCACCGCTGCTAAAACACAGAGAAGACTAGTCAATGGGAAAACGCATCAGGTCCTAACGGTATTCCAGTTACATAAAATAGATGTTAAAATGGCTGCGGAATCAGACTCTTTCCGAACTCGTTTTCTTTTTTATTCGTACTCTCTTCCGCACCGTACGGTCCTGCGTGAGTGCAAAAGAGCGGAAGTCTCTCCTGTTTACAAAAAGAGTACGAAACGGATATTCAGAATTAACGACCGATATTGCTGATATTCGTCTGTTACAGGAGTCTAGAGAATGCTCTAAGCTTAAACATTACAACGTTCTTGGTACAAAACGAGATTCTTGTTAAGAACCAACACATATTCATGAGAAAATATTCGTGTGAAACCCAGCTTGTTTTATGCATACACCATGCGTCGCAGACAGCAGATGGAAGTAAACTGCCAAAAGCTGTCTACCTAGATTTTGAATGTACTAGATATCGGAAAAGAGCTCCGTATACTCGCTTCAAACTAGACAACAGGTCCCATGACGTCTTCTCCGAACGCACCGTCTCTGTACGCTTGGAGACTGGACTCGCGAGATCCTGCTGCTGCCCATTCAACTGAAAACTCTTCTCTTGAGTCTGTTGTCGGCTACAAGTGAACCTACATGCATAGAAATAGAGTGAAAACACTTAGCAAACGTTCGGTATGACCATTATTATACATCAGTACAATGGTTGATCGTTTAGCAGTGATTACTGATCATGTATGTGGTACTGTCCAGAGATTGCGGGGCCACACCAAAGTTGGCAATGCACGTCGATAACACACACGTTAGACATGTTTCGCTGCAATGCGTGAAGACGAATGGCAGATGCTGAAGAAGACACGCCGTCTCCTTCAGCAAAGCAGCACCCTCGCACAGTGGTCAATATAGAGCCGTGCGTGGAAGCGCTCTGCCCCAGTTTGTGAGATCAGCTGAAGCAGGCAACGTCATTAAGTAGCACTAAAGTGTTATTCAAGTCTCAGATGGAAATATACTTTTGTAACTGTTGAACATTGTACTTCAGGAGCACAGTCTGTTAGTTGACACATCAGGTGATGCTTAAATAGTCAATGACAGGATTATATGAAGTTAAGAAAATCTTTTAGTTTATTCGTTAAATAAAATGAAATAATATTTCATATTTCGCAGTTTCAGTGAGTCATCTCCCAGAACAGTCTACGAAACCACAGTTGTGGCCAGACGTTTCTAGTTTCGTCTGGTCATAATTATGCATATGTGCGTATATTTATACATTGATTAGTCAGAATATTATGGCCACCTAACTAACTGATGGTATGTCCACCTTTGGCACGGATAACAGCCGCGATGTGTCGTGGTATGGAGACAATGAGGCCTTTATAAGTCACTGGAGGGAGTTGGCACCACATCGGCACACACTAGTATACTAATTTCGGTAAATTCCGAGGAGGGGGGCGATGAGCTCTGACGCCAAGTTCGATCACATTGAAGATGTGTTCCATCGGATCAGACCTGGCGAGCTGGGGGACCGGCACATCAAGGAATTCGCCAAAGTGTTCCTCGAACCACTCCATGACACTCCTTGCCTTGTGACACAGGGGATTTTCTTGTTGAAAAATTCCAGTGCCGTCGGGAAACATGATAGTCATGAAGGGTGTACTTGGTCTGCGACCAGTTTACTATACCCCTTGACCGTCATGGTGCTTTGCAGTAGCTCTACTGGGCCCATGCATGCCCACGTGAATGTTCTCCAGAGCATAATGGAATCGCCTCCTGCATGTATCCGTCCCACAGGGCAGGACGGATTCGCGCCCTCCCATCGGCACGATGAAGGAGGCATCGGGATTCATCAAACCATGCAACGCCCTGCCACTGCGACAACGTCCAGTGCCGATGTTCACGTGCCCGTTTCAGTCGCAGTTGCCGATGTCGTGGTGTTAACATTGACGCGTGCATGGGTCGTCGGCTGCGGTGGCCCATCGTTAGGAGTGTTCGGTGCACTGTGTGTTCAGATACACTACTGCTCTGCCCAGCATTAAAGTCTAATGTTAGTTCCGCCACAGTTTGCCACCTGCCGTGGTTAACCAGTCTGACCAGCCTACGACGTCCGACATCTGTGATGAGGGGTGGCCGCACAACCCGACGACGTCTGGACGTGGTTTCAACTTGGTTTCGCCACGTGTTGAATACTCTCACCACAGAACTCCTCGAAGACCCGACAAGTCGTGCAGTTACCGAAATGCTCGTGGCGAGCCTCCGGGCCATCACAATCTGCCCGCTGTCAAACTGAGATAGATCGCGCTTTCCCCATTCTACACACGAACACCACACTCACTTATATTACATGCACCGTTCGTGTGTCTGACTGTTAGTCATTGCTCACCAGGTGCTATCGCATGAATGGGCTTATGAGGATAGTATGTCGGTGGTCATGACGTTCTGGCTGATCGGTGTGTAAGAAGTAGGGCTATGAAGTCTTTAGGTTATATCTTAGGTTTCCACCATAAGTTAACGCTACAGTGATACGGCAAATTAAAAAAAAAATCTAAGATGGCGGATGGTTGCAAAGTTAAAAATTGGCGGTAAATTTAAAAATTGGAGGTATTGGTGGCGGGAAATTCAAAAATGCAAGATAGTGGGAGATTCAGAACAAATTTTAAAAAATTCATGCTTGCAGTACTAGCTCAGTTGTAATTTATATGCCCTTTCGGCCCTCTTCCTCCCCACTCCCCTCACCCTTCTCCCTCTCTCCAGCCTCCTTGCAATTCACTACATGTTGCAATCTATTTACAGACAACTTCATTGTATGCAAACAGCCTAGTAGAGCTTCTGACGTTATACACAAGATCATTTATATACATTGTAAACAGTAACCGTCCTATCGCACTTCCTTGGGGCACACTTGGAATTACATTTACATCTGCCTATTTTCTTCCGTTATTGATGACACCTTGAATTAAAATGAAACAACAAATCAATATTCTTAGATGGTGGAACTAGCCCAGTTGAGCTAATGGAACCATTTTTAAAAAAGCCGCGCCCCTTTTCCCTTCTCCTCTTCTCCAGCTGATCACAGCGTAGTATAAAAATGAAGCGTAAAGTGTCAGGGTCATATAAAATGGCATGCCCGTCTCTACCACATCCTTTGGCGTCATTGGTGGGGGATGACATGGCGGTCGGCCGGTAGCGATGGGCCTGCCAGGGCCTGTGGACAATGTTCACTTTTTTGTACGCTTTTACTGTTTCAAGTGATTTATTGCCAGTAGTGTAATCGAAGAGTAGTGCATTTCTTTGCCTATTTTCTGACGTTTTGCACAAGATGATTTATACATATTGTACACAGTAACTATCCTATCTATATCTTTCCGTGCGAGCTCTGACTTCCCTATTTTTATCATGATGATCGTTTGTCCCCATATAGGTCGGCGTGAACAATGTATTTTCGCATTCGGAGGAGGAAGTTGGTTATTGAAATTTCGTGAGAAGATTCCGCCGCAACGAAAAACGCCTTTCTTTTAACGATGCCCATCCAAATCCAGTATAATGTCCGTGACACTCTCTCCCCTATTTCGCCATAATCCAAAACGCGCGCTGCTCTTAGATGTACTTTCTCGAGGTACTCTGTTAAATCTATCTGGTAAGGATCCCAGACCGCGGAGCAGTACTCCAAAAGAGGAGGGAGAAGCGTAGTGTAGGCAGTTCCTTTAGTAGCTCTGTTGAATTTTCTGAGTGTTCTGACAATAAAACGCAGTTTTTGGTTTGCCTTCTCCACAACAATTCCTATGTGTTCTTCCCAGTTTAAATAGTTCGTAATTGCAATTCCTAGTTATTTAGTTGAATTTACGGCCTGTAGATTAGATGATTTACCGTGTAACTGAAGTTCAACGAATTCATTTTAGTACTTATGTGGATGACCTCACACTTTTCATTTTTAGGGTCAGTTACCAATTTTCCCACCACTCAGATATATTTCCTAAATCGTTTTGCAATTTGTTTTGATCTTCTGATGAGTTCACTAGACGATAAGCGACAGCATCATCCGGAAACAACCTAAGACGGCAGGTCAGATTGTCTTCCAAATCGTTTATATAGATAAGGAACAGCAGAGGGCCTCAAATACTACCTTTGGGAACGCCGGAAATCACTTCTGTTTTACTCGATGACTTTCCGTCAATTACTACGAACTGTGACCTTTCTGACAGAAAATCACGAATCGAGTCACATAACTGACGACGCCTTTAATTATACCGGAAAGGAAATCCCTATTCCAGTTACAAATTTCGTTATTATTTTGTAAGCTCGTATTTTGTATACCAAACTACACTGCGTAACGGTATCAAATGCCTTTCTGAATTCAAAGATAGCGGCATCGATCTGGATGCTCGTGTCTACGGCACTCGGGATCTCAGGAACTAACAGAACGAGCTGAGTTTCGAGATTTCTGTTTGCGGAATCCATTTTGGTTTCTTTAGAAGAGTGATACAAGCCTATTATGCATATGTGTTCTACGACCCTTCTTGAAAACGGTCATGATCTATGCTTATTTCCATTCCACTGGGACTCTTTGCTGCTACAGTGACTTACGACAGACTACTGGAAGGGGAGCGAGTTCTTTCGCGTAATCTCTGTAGAACCTCACTGGCATCTCATCCGGTTGAGATACCTTTCCACTATTCAGTGATTTCAGATAATTTTCTATTCCGTTATCACTCATCCCAATATTTGCCATTTCGGCGCTCATACGACGGAGGAACCGTATTTTGATCGTCCGCGGTCAAATGGTTTTGCCAGCCGGAGTGGCCGAGCGGTTCTAGGCGCCACAGTCTCGAACCGCGCGACCGCTACGGTCGCAGGTTCGAATCATGCCTCGGGCATGGATGTGTGTGATGTACTTAGGTTAGTTAGGTTTAAGTAGTTCTAAGTTCTAGGGGACTGATGACCACAATAGTTAAGTCCAATAGTGCTCAGAGCCATTTGAACCATTTTGAAACGGTTTCGGGAGGCCGAATTCATTATTTAGACCTTCTGCCATCTTCCTTTTCGGCACCTATATGGTCACTGAACTACTGAATAATATATGGTTTCGATCCGCTTACTGAAATACAGTATCTGACAAAAAGTCTCGGCGGAGGTTCGAGTCCTCCCTCGGGCATGGGTGTGTGTGTGTGTGTTTGTCCTTAGGGTAATTTAGGTTAAGTAGTGTGTAAGCTTAGGGACTGATGACCTTAGCAGTTAAGTCCCATAATATTTCACACACATTTGAAAATTTTTTTGAGAAAAAGTATCCAAACATCCCAGTGCACTGTATAAGTGGCCAATAAATGTCACGAGAGACCGACTGGCCCTGTCAGAGGAGTTGGGGAGCGTAGCGTTATCGCTAAAGAAGCAGGTACAGGAGAACGGGTCAGGCAACAGAAGTCAGTGACTCCGAACGGGGACTAGTCGTTGGATGTCACCTGAGTAACAAATCCATCACGGGCTTTTCAACCCTTCTAAAGCTGCCCAAGGCGACTGTTGATGATGTGAATGTGAAGTGGAAACGAGAAGGAACAACCACAGCTAAACCAAGACCAGACAGACCTGGTGTACTGATGGGCTAGAACCGGACCTGTACATCACGGAAATGGGTACGAAAAACTGTGACGACCGATACACGTGTCTTGATGTAATGCTAACAGCTCAACTGGTGAATATTATGACAGTCGAGAGAGCGCGTTTCTACAGCTGACGGGGTCGTGTCGAGCTGTACGAGCTTCGCGGCTTTGTCAATATGTGGCGGCTCCTTCGACGCGTGGTGATAGGCATACTTTGAAGTATGAGAAGTCCTGAGGCAGCTAGCCGGAGACACGGGCCGTGTGCTGGGAAAAATATGACCATTTGAATGGACTCAGAAGGGTAGGTGCCATGGCCGAAATGACTTGACTAAGGAAAATATGAAATAAGGGGAACTCTAAATAAAGACTAAACTAAATTAGTAACGGGGAAGCTAGTCACAGACAAAAATTAGACGAGTGTGTAGGTAAAGACACACTCTCGCTATGATATACAGTTTTCAAGCTATTTAATGCTAAATGTCTGGGATATAACATGATTTTAAAAATTAATAACTCACAAACGCCTTAAGCGATTCATACAACCAAGGTATCTATGGTCAGTATCGAACTGTTATGGTACATTTTTGTGACTATTACATATTTTGAATTACGGGCCAAAAGGTATATTACTTCCATAAAAACAGCGGGTAAAATAAATAAGCCGGCCGGAGTGGCCGTGCGGTTCTAGGCGCTACAGTCTGGAGCCGAGCGACCGCTACGGTCGCAGGTTCGAATCCTGCCTCGGGTATGGATGTGTGTGATGTCCTTAGGTTAGTTAGGTTTAATTAGTTCTAAGTTCTAGGCGACTGATGACCTCAGAAGTTAAGTCGCATAGTGCTCAGAGCCATTTGAACCAAAATAAATAAAATATGAAATAAATGAAATATGGAGTAGTGAAAGTAGTGGCAGCATTAGTAAATAGATATAATTAGAGACGCATTACTGCAGTTAGTTTAATTATTTAATATTTATTAATTGTATAATGACACAAAATAGCGTCCATGCGAAGAGAACACAGTTTGTAACAAAACCATGAAAGCTACACGAAAACTACAAGCAGCACTGAAATTCTGATGAAATTTGCGTCCAGATTCTTGTGTAATAGGCATATGTAACGTTAAATGTGAAGTGTGTATATGCTTTCGGATGTCGGAAGTGTTTGAGCTTGACTTACGTCAGTGCGAGGCTGTATGTAATGGTGGCCTTTTTCGTACGGGTGACTACGTATTCGGCAGTCAGTTGGAACGGAGTTTGCGAACAGACAGGGGCGTATGTGCGACTGGTCATTGCCTTCTGTGTATATCAGAGATATTTTCCAAATATTTGGTGGTGGACTTGTAAAAGTTTTGCATGCGACGTTCGCGAGGACTCGGAAGTATATTTAACTCGCATGATCTTAAAAAAATCAAATTTGGGTGAACTGTTTGGTTGGTACTTGTAGTATTTTGCGTGTGACAGTCGCAAAGACCTTGTAACATATGCACTGTGACAGCCGTGAATAATTGCAGGTTAGGCTGCTTAGTCTAAACATGAAAAAAAAACTGTTCTGCAGTTAGCTTTGAGAGTGATTTACACTTAGAATATCGTTAGTTCGCCATTACAGAACTTCAAATTAGAAGTCCGCTGAAACAAGTTCAAATGATCTCCATGGATTTTCGAAAGGTTAAGCGAACAGTTGGGCCGCGCGGGGTAGCCGCGCGGTCTACGGGCGCCTTGCCACGGTTTGCGCGGCTTCTCCCGTCGGAGGTTCGAGTTCTGCCTCGAGAATGTGTGTGTTGTGCTTAGTTTAAGTTAGATTCAGTAGTGTATAAGCCTAGGGACCGATGAGCTCAGCAATTTCGTCCCATAAGAACTTACCACAAATTTCCAAATTTTTCCCGAACACGAAATGCTGGTCATCTTACTTAGGTTCTCACACTGAAAAATATAATTGTATAGTTAACTATTGCGAACTGTGTGAAAGGACATTTCATTTGATTTTTTCTGCAATAAACTCAGTTTGTGAAAACATTAAATCGCTATGAGAAGTGATCATAATTTCATCGCAAATTCATGCCTGCATACTCTTTAAACTTGTTACTGCTGTAATTTACGGTTTTGGTTGGCCCCTGGACAGTGAGCTAGCCAATACTGTGAAATCCAATGACGCATAAGGAGACCCTATGAACAGTGCTTTTCTTATTTAAAATTTATTCATGCTGATGCGTGTGGGGGCTCATGAGTCGATATTTGGTGAAAGGAACAGTGATTACCTTCACCATTAGACCATCATTTATCTGAAAGGAATCAGCAAGAAGAGAAGAGTGAACATTCATTATCATTTTACATTCACTATATTACCCATTTACGTCCAAACCGTCGAGAGTGGTTGTAAGAAATCGCATGTAATCATCGGAAACAACCACTCTTGAGGTCCAAAATTGTTTCAGAAGTCCAATGACTAAGTTTGGGGAGTTAAAAAGAATGGGTTACAATGGTGAAGCAGCTCTTCATAACCGACAAATTTCTTGAGTCACTGATGAGCGACATTTGAGGTGGTGTTAAGAGCGACGCCGCTGGACAATGGATGACTGGAGACGAGTGATTTGAAGCAATGAATCACGATAAACTTTGAGGGAGTCCGATCGAACGGTTTGGGTTTGGGGAATACGTGGGGAACGTTATATGCCATCATCTGTAGTGTCGACAGTGAAGTACGGAGCAATAGGTGTTACGGTATAGGGGCGTTTTTCTTGGTTTGGTTATAGTTCCTTTATTGTGCTTAAGAAAATTTTAAATGCAGGTAGATGTAAACACATTTTACGGCTGTACAGTAGAGGAACAGTTTGGAGACTATGATTGTATGCATGAGCATGGCAGTGAACCTTGTCATAAGGCAGCATCTGTGAGGCATTAGTTTCTGAACAGTGATAGTCCTCAAATGGACTGGCCTGCTACGAATCTAGATCTGAATCCAATAGCACACTTGTGGAATGAGTTAGAACGTTGACTTCGCTCCATACCCAGCGTCCAACATCACCCCTATCTCCTCTGGTTTCAGCTCTTGAGGAAGAAGAAGCTGCCATTAATCCAGAGCCGGCCGTTGTGGCCGTGCGGTTCTAGGCGCTACAGTCTGGAACCGAGCGACCACTACGGTCGCAGGTTCGAATCCTGCCTCGGGCATGGATGTGTGTGATGTCCTTAGGTTAGTTAGGTTTATTTAGTTCTAAGTTCTAGGCGACTGATGACCTCAGAAGATAAGTCGCATAGTGCTCAGAGCCATTTGAACCATTAATCCAGAGGCATTCAGGTACCTCACTGAACATGTCCCCACCAGAGTTAAAGCCTCATAAAGGCGAAGGGTGGGCATAACGCATATTAATGTTCAAATGTGTGTGAGTTCCTAAGGCACCAAACTGCCGAGGTCATCGGTCCCTACCCTTATACACTAGTTAAACTATCTTATGCCAGAAACAACACACACACACCCATGCCCTAGGGAGGACTCGAACATCCGGCGGTCGCATATTAATAAATAACCACTGACAGGTGTCCGGATGCTTTCAATAAGTTAATGTGCACAGGACTAAAAATTTCTTACGATTGTTTACCAGATCACTAGTGAAGATTTTTTGACTTGGCTTAAATCTGGGATAAAGTTATCTGCACTATCGTTGCAACATTCTGACACGGCTACTCAAACATGGTGTGTCTTTCGCCTCTCCTAAGGCCTTGCTCAGCACATTTTGGTCAAGAGTATTGAACTTTGCGTTTGAATTTCATCTATTCGTACTCCACGTCTTCGTCCTCAGAGCTGTGTGTTTGATGTTGACTCACACAGGCATTCCGCTATTTTTCAAAAAATGGTTCAAATAGCTCTAAGCACTATGGGACTTAACACCTGAGGTCATCAGTCCCCTAGACTTAGAACTACGTAAACATAACCAACCTAAGGACATTACACACATCCATGCCCGAGGCAAGATTCGAACCTGCGACCGTAGCAGTCGCGCTGTTCTGGACTGAAGCGCCTAGAACCACACGGCCACCGCGGCCGGCCGCTATTTTTATCCTGTCACTCTTGTTAATTTAAAAAAGTCTGAACTTTCTTAACATTCTTTGAAACATCCACAGTCATTGACGCTATGATAGTTTTATGGTCACTGATGTCCTCATCAGCGATAGATGATTCGATTATTTAGCGTCTGTTTGGTGGTAGGGGTTCTAAGAGTCGGTTCTCTGACACTATGCTGGAAGTAATGTTGGAAAAAAAAACATTTAGAACTTTCTCACACGAATCTATAGCAGCGGTTTCGATCGCATTTCTCACCCTGACGATAACTGAAAAATATGGAAGTCTTCCATTATTACACAGCATTGTTAAGACACTTACTCGCAATATTCCGCAAGCTTTCTCTGAAGCGCTGTGCCTTACAGCTTGTGTCGCAGGTAGCCTATAAGGCATCTTGATTACCACGGCTTATCCTCCTCTGGCTTTCACATTCAGAATCCATAGAAACATCATTCGATATTATCAAATTCTCTATGTCTACGGCAATAAATGCGCCGCCACTATTGGGCATTGTTACCTTTAATAAGCGACACTAACTCTGGGAGCATGCCATGTATGCTCCTGCAGTTTACTAATATCTCATTCATATTTTTTCTCTTCGATCTGTGAGGACGAACATTCTCTGAGAGTAATTTGGCTGATCTATCTGCGACTTCGTCTGGCAAATCATCACTGATCATAACTAAGAATGCGTCTCCTCCGCGTGTTGGATAATCTTATATACCTGGGTATTGTTGTAGAGTTCTTTTCGAAGTTACTGTATTTCAGATTTGTACCATTGCCTGAGAGTGAGACATTACGCATAGCATTTTTTTAAGTGCAGATCAAACCGCTGTTAATTCTGTTGTCACGGTCGAAGTGTCGTGGTGCAATCAGTATCATCTTTCGACTCGCAAGGCGGAGTTTAAGTCTGCATAGAAAGTACCCGTAGTTATTTTTGATCTGTCTCTAAATGAAGTGTAAAAAATTACCTATACAAAATTTTAGAAAGGAGATAAAAAGAAATACTTTTTGTGTGATGAAAATGTTACCGGTGCGCCGTTTCCCTGTTAGGGGTCGATGAAGGTTTTCACGATAGCGATGTTCAGAATCTGTATTGAAACTGTTGTGTGGTGAATATTGTTTGAGAGATGTTGCTAAAAATGTCGTCCTGTTTACATTAATGCACACTATCAACTGTGTACTGATTACTGTCTAACACGCTCGTGAGAACCAGGGTTTCATGAATAATGGCTACATCTCGGCCAAAGGGCCAACCATGTGTACTGGAGTACCTTTCAGTTTCTCGTACACCAAAACCCAGACAACATCCATGTAGAAATATTACAACAGGCAGCACCACATTATAGCACCTTACCTATTAGACCTATTAATTGACTCTCTACCGCTGAGTAGAGTGCCTGAATCATGGAAAGCCAACAATCCTGTTATCATCAAAAAACTTGCAGACAAAAACCCATCAGAACCTAACTCCTGCGGACCTATATGGCTCATCAACTCCCTAGTTAAGGTGCAGGAACGGCTCCCGTGTAACTGGCTACAGGATCAGAGACAACTCTACGGTCTTAGCCCCCCATCAATATGGGTTCAGAGTAGGAAGATCAGTAGACGCTGCAGTGTATATAGTCTTTAACATCATAGGTCATACTCACCTTAAGTGCACTATCACTATCTTAACCGATACTGCAGGCGTCTTCGATAATCTTTGGTGGTCTGCATTGTTGGCTCGATTCCGTGAGCTTCTGGTATCTGCATGCTTCTACAATAGTTTCCTTGATTATTGCGTAAAAAGAGTCGTTGAGTGCCTGGCGGTAAACCATACAGTAGTCAAAAAAAGGGATGCCTCCAAGGTTTGATTTGCGGACCCATATTTTGGGGCAGCGCATTCAAGCCCCTCTTGCATCTCATAAACGAGGCTTTCGATGACACACATCAGAGCATACCACTGTTGTCTCTATGAACCGGTATCGAGCTTCGCAGAAAGTGTATAGGCATATAGGCTTGCTCTATTGAGCAACAGGGCAGCAGTGAGGCGTGGACAAAGGAATGTTCTCTTGAGACTGTCAGGGGCATTCCGCACTACCTCAAAAAAGGTGCTACATGTGGTGTTGGATGTATTCCTTATCGACGCAGCAATCAGATATCGGGCCCCACGTTACTGGCTGAATAGGTGAAGACATGATAACATCAGGAAAACAGCAGGGGAAGACGTCGAACGAAAACATCAACTGAACATAAAACGGTTGGATGTCTGGCGACGGGAGAGGGAGGAAAATGACAAAGGCCGTAGGGTGTACAACTTTTTCTCGTACATCAGGGAACGGTTAGGGTTGAATGATGTTAATACCGGCTGTGGCATGGTTTATTTCCCGACTAGAGATGGGCCATATCCAGCGCACCTATGGCCCTTGTCACTTTGGTTAGATGGGAACCGCCAATGCAGTGAACACGAATTCCCTGTTCTGTGAGCGATACTGTGAGAGTACTGCAAAACGTAGCTGATGTCACAGATGAAAGACTACAACATACACTCATGAACTCACACAAATGGGGACAACTAAATAAAGTAACAGACCACATCTCGGAGACAAAATAATAAACAAATGAGGCTTTGCAGACATCGTAGCAAACTCCAAAGAGAGACTGGGTTAGTTAAAATGAGGATTCCAGTACTACAGACTCCTCCAGCACCGACACAGAGGACATAGCTCACAAAGAAGAACATGTAGACACCGAAATATACGAACATTTAACATAAATCAAACCAGGGAGATATGTTATCATGTAATCGTGGCGGCCGGTCGGAGTGGCCGTGCGGTTCTAGGCGCTACAGTCTGGAGCCGAGCGACCGCTACGGTCGCAGGTTCGAATCCTGCCTCGGGCATGGATGTGTGTGATGTCCTTAGGTTAGTTAGGTTTAAGTAGTTCTAAGTTCTAGGGGACTGATGACCTCAGAAGTTAAGTCCCATAGTGCTCAGAGCCATTTGAACCATTTTTTTGTAATCCTGGCCGGTTATTGTACCAGGCACCACGCTAAAACTGTAAAGCATTAACTCAGCATCAAGTAGACTAGCGTATCAACATACCTTAGTAAGTGAGCTTGGGAGGCACTGAACAGGGATAGCGGGCGCGAGGTCACATTCCCGGACCTCCTCCCTGGGCAGAGCAGGTGAAGGATTTCTACTACTCACTCTACTCTATCGTCTTTTATCGCTCTTCCTGAATAAACAAATATTTCTTTTATAATTTCCTATTTCCAGTATGATATGTAATATTGAAGTGTAATACAGCTGCCATGTACAGAAAGAAAGGGACAGAAGATCTCCACGTGGTGTTGCATGTGCAACGGAGCCCGCGGCTTCAGCTACGTAACTGCGCGATTGGGGCAGTTGGTCCTTCGTAAGTGGACTGAGTGTAGCGCTACGGTGCGCACAAAATTTAGTAGTTCACATGCAGTATGAAAACATAGTAATAATCTAATCTCCAAAACGTGTTTATCACACGGCAGTTTGAACACCGTCTCTGAACATGACTAGCGTCGGAACCTTAGGGTGACTTTTGTCACAGAAAATAAAAATTTTTCTCTCTTCATTTCCTCTAAAAACTCTAAATTTTTTTATATGTCGTTTTTTTTACACCCTATCTATTAATCGAGGGCCTTGCCAGGAACTGTAACGCTGCACTTACATTGTCTCTTACGTTGTTTTATTGTCGGGTAAGGTGCACCGCTTTGAGTGCTGTCAATGATACGACAAGTTGTACTCATAGCGCTATATCACTCTTCAGGTTATCATATTATTTTGAAGAATGTTTCAACAAGACCTTCTCGGTTATGAACCGTCGACGTAGATGCAATGGAGGTTCCAGAGTCTCAGATAATAATGCATTAGTTGGTGTATAGCTCATAGCACATAGATATAAACGCGATACTTTATAGACTTAAGCGCCAAAGAAAATGGTATAGGCATGCGTATTCAAATACAGAGACACATAAACAGGCAGAATACGGCACTGTGGTCGGCAACGCCTATATAAGACAACAACTTGTTAAATCGGTTACTGCTGCTACAGTGGCAGGTTATCAAGATTTAACTGAGTTTGAAAGTGGTGTTATAGTCGGCGTAGGACCCATGGGACACAGCATCTCCGAAGTAGCGATAAAGTGGGGTGAAACACCCAGTTTAACCCGCAGGAGAAAACAGATAGAATAAATTGTGGAAAGGGGCCAAAATAAGGGGCTGTCAGTTACACTCGAACATACAAATTTATTATTTGATCATACGTTACAAGAGCCCAAAAACGTTTTTTAAACACACAGCTTTAATCTTTGGGACTTAATTACCGGCTTTAATTTAAACTTTAATTTAAAAACAGCTGAAGGCCAATAACTTAAAACGCAAGAATAATCAGAAATTTAAAAGGCAAGCATTATCTTAAACAGTTCTTTAGTTAGGCTGAAGTAAACAAGTTAAATTCAAATCGGCTGAAGGTCGAAGACTTAAAAATTAAAAAAAAAAATTAAATGCCAAAGTGCTTACGTGAAATAGTACTTTAAACTAGGCTGAAGGCCTTAAGAGTAAAACAACTCTAATTTAAAACACAAAACCGGCTAGAAGCCATACAAGTACCAACAAGGACAAATAAAAAAAAAAAGGCATTCCACACAAGGGCGCCCAGATGTTCGAGGATCGACCTGTAATTCAAACACTAACGCTCGCTTAGGTATGACAGGCAGTCGGGCCAACCATTCATGATCCGATGACAACACAACCAACCGACAGTATCCTACCAACACAGAGACTCCACTAAGAAAGAAAGAAAAAAAAAAGCATGTCCATACACTTCTCTATCCACTCGCTAACAGCTCGTCCGTCCAACCAGAGAATCTCTTGCCGAGGACGTAGAGCGCTGTCAGCGATATTAACACAGTCTGTAGCGCTGCCAACATACAAACAGGCTACTTACAATATTAAGCTAATGACACATCGCAGTCGTGGAACACACAACTTAATTCAATAAATAAACTGTCGATTGTAGGATAAAGCGTTACTTGTTCTACATCTCGATGAAATGTACCTGGAAACAAAAACGTGCAACGCTACGACAAGTTTTCGATTTAAATATTTAAACGTACTTTTGCAAATAAACCTAGCGTGCAAAACGAGTACCATTTTACAGAAACGTTACGTTCATGGTCTCTTACCCACGGCTCTTCCGCACGCTTCGAAAGCCGAATTTCTGGTTCGCGACTCCTCGTGTTAGTATTACTTGCGGTGTACCGAACATTATCGGAAAGGGTCTAAAACTTCTACAAGTCTGCCACGCTTGAAACAACATTCAGAATGACATGTTAATCCGTCTTTTAGCCCACGTTATGCTGGAAAAGGAAAACATCAGCTGTCAGCTACAGACAAAAACTAACATCCGTCTCGTGAAGCCGGCCGCGGTGGTCTAGCGGTTCTAGGCGCGCAGTCCGGAACCGCGCGACTGCTACGGTCGCAGGTTCGAATCCTGCCTCGGGCATGGATGTGTGTGATGTCCTTAGGTTAGTTAGGTTTAGGTAGTTCTAAGTTCTAGGGGACTGATGACCACAGCTGTTAAGTCCCATAGTGCTCGGAACCATTTGAACCAATTTGAATCGTCTCGTGAAACAGCTCGTGCCTTGCTTAGTGGTATCAGCTCCTCGTAAAGCGCACTTACCTACCGAGCCAGGCTCAAATGACGTTAACTGCCGAATACAGGTCAGATTATAAGTCGTCAAAACACTTTTCCCTACTGGCTCGGAAACGGTTTGCCATAGTGATAAACCTGGCACTGCCTTAATTTTTCTGGAAACCAGAGATAACGAAAATAAAGAAGGAACCTTACGATTTAACGACTCCTCGACGATGAGGTCAATTGAGAAGGAGACAAGCTCGGATGGTGAAGCATGGGGAATGAAATCGGCCGTGTCCTTCTCAATGGAACCATCCCGACGTCTGCCATAAGGAATTCAGGGAAAGGACGGAAAACCTCGAGCAGGATGGCCGGACGAGTCTTGGAACCACCGTCATCGCAGTATTACTAGTGTCTCACTTATCCACATAGATATATCGAGGTAATGAGAGCAATTTCAGACGAGAAAATTTGCATCGTAAATAGGAGATTACGAAATTGAAAACAGCTTTTCCTGTCTGCAAAGTTTATGGTATCTTCGGACTAATCGATCCTGAAACAAAATATTGTTGGGGGCACAACAAACAGGGCTAGCACGAATGTTGAACATCTACAAAAAAAGGGCAGTAATAATAGTCACAGGGTTCTCTGACTCATGGTTGAGCATTACGGAAGCACTGTCAAATCTAATCTTTCAGGTAGGCGTTAACTATCCCGCACAAGCTAACTTACAAAGGTTCAAGAACAAGAATTAAGCAAGTAATCTAGGACATACTACAGCCGTCTATATATCGCTTCCGTAGGCATCGTGAACAAAAGATTAGAACAATTTCAGCGCGCACAGAGCAGTTACTCTTCCCACGGTTCGCACGTGAGTGGAACAGGAAAAACTCCAATATCCGGTACGGAGAGCGCCGTTTCCAGGTACGGACGTAAGAAAATACGACTGGGAAACCGTGAGATATCAGGAGAAATCCTTTATGACTGCCAGAATGAAGAATGTGACATCAATCCGATTACTGGCGCGCCAGTGATAAGCGTGAGTCAGTTTTGACAGACGATCTGTGTGGAGCAGAGCGATTGCGGGGAACCTGTTGCTCCATTCATAAAAAATGCGGCACGTAGCTGCTGGCTGCTGGCTATGGAGTCGTTGACACGGCGAAGCAGCAGGCCAGCGCCCCCTGCAGCTACTCGCCTAGCTGCCTTCCCTTGCGGCCACTGTCTCACTCAGTTTTCTAGCTGTTAGCAGTCTTATGCAAGAACTAACGCGAATGCAATGCAGTCAGCTTCTGTCTGCAGAAAATACGCGTGGAAACGTATTACAGGTGCGAACGTACTCTTGCGACGTTAGAGATTCGTTGGTATTGCACATAGGTTTAACGACAGTTTGACTTGTGTTAGTACTAGATGATTTAACAATGATGTTGTAAACAGGATTAAGCAAGTCAGTGGTCAATAACGCATGACGAATTATGTGATGCCGTAATGCAACACGTTCGGCGTATCTCAAGGACGTGTGACACGCCGCTGCTGTTGATGATGTTTATAAATGACGTAGGGGGTAATGACTATAGCTGTACGAGGCTGTTTGGAGAAGACGTAGTTTTTTTTTTTCGTTGGAAACTTATTATAAAACGCGGGCTGACGTGCAGATACCATTTGACTATGAGATCGGTGACCAGTCATTGCAATCAGTCACAGCTTTCAAATATCTAGAAATATTTATCTGGCGTGATTTAAGGTAGAACGACCACATAAATCTAGCAGTAAGGCATGCCCATACCACACTCCAGAATCCTAACAAAGTGTAATTGACGCCTGAGAGAAATTGCTTACAAACAGTTGTACAAATTCCTGAAATTGTTCGTCGATCTGGGATCATTACCGAATTGTGTTCACTGGGTTGATAGAAAACATTCAAAGAAGAGCTACACGATCTGTCATGGATTAATTAAGCGTTTGTGTGTCACAGTAATTCTCGACATAGCTGGAGGTGGGAAGGGGCTGGAAAGGGAGAGGAAGAACGGAGGGGAAAGGGTGACAATGGATGTTAGTTTCACCGCGAATGACGAAATAGCTCTGAGGTTTAACGACAAATGGTTCTAAGTGCACTTACTATTCGTCAGTATCAATTACATATTCTACAATAGGACTTCTTCCCGTTCCATTCACTTACGGAGCACGGGAAGAATGATTGTTTAAAAGCGTCTGTGCGTACCGTAATTAATCTAATCTTGTCCTCACAATCCCCATAGGAGCGATATGTAGGGGGTTGTAGTATATACGTGGAGTCATCATTTAAGATCGGTTCTTGAACTTTCAAAAGTATACTTTATTAGGATAGTTCACGCCTATCCTCAAGTGTCTGCCAGTTCAGTCTCTTCAGCATCTCTATGAAACTTTCTCATGTATCAAACAGAACTGTGACCATTCGTGCTGCCCTTCTCTGTATACTTTACATATTCCCTGCTAGTCCTATTTGGAGAGGGTCCCACACGCTTGAACAATATTCTAGAACCGGTCGCACTAGTGATTTGTAAGCAATCTCCTTTGTAGGCTGGCAGCATTTCCATAGTGTTCTACGAATAAACCGAAGTCTACTACCTGCTTCACCCACGACTGAACCTATGTGCTCGTTCTCTTTCATGTCCCTACTAAGTGTTACACCTACATCTACGTGATTACTCTGCTATTCACAATAAAGTGCCTGGCAGAGGGTTCAATGAACCACCTTCAAGCTGTCTCTCCGCTCTCGAACGGCACGCGGGAAAAACGAGCACTTAAATTTTTCTGTGTGAGCCCTTATTTCTCTTGTTTTATCGTGATAATCGTTTTTCCCCATGTAGGTGCCAACAGAATGTTTTCGCAATCGGAGGAGAAAACTGGTGATTGAAATTTCATGAGAAGATCCCGTCGCAACGAAAAACGCCTTTGTTTTAATGATTGCCATTCCAATACACGTATCATGTCTGTCACACTATCTCCCCTATTTCGCGATAATACAAAACGAGCCTCCATTCTTTCTACTTTTTCGATGTCATCCGTCAGTCCCACCTGATTCGGATCCCACACCGCACAGCAATACTCCAGAAAAGAGCGGACAAGCGTAATGTAAGCAGTCTCAGTGGTAGACCTGTTGCACCTTCTAAGTGTTCTGCCAATGAATCGCAGTCTTGGTTTGTTCTACCAACAATATTATCTATATGATCGTTCCAATTTAGGTTATTTGTAATTGTAATCCCTAAGTATTTAGTTGAATTTACAGCGCTCAGATTTGTGTGACTTATCGCGTAATCGAAATTTAGCTGATTTCTTTTAGTACTCATGTGAATAACTTCAAACTTTTCGTTATTCAGGGTCAATTGCCACTTTTCGAACCGTACAGATATCTTATCTAATACGTTTTGCAAGTCGTTTTGATCATCCGATGACTTTACAAGACGGTAAATGACAGCATCCTCTGCAAACGATCTACGACGGCTACTCAGATTGTCTTCTATATCGTTGACATAGATAAGGAACAATAGAGGGCCTGTAACACTTGCTTGGGGAACGCCGGATATTACTTCTGTTTTACTCGATGACTCTCCGTCTATTACTACGAACTGTGACCTTTTTGACAGGAAATCACGAATCCAGTCGCACAACTGAGGCGATACTCCGTAGGCACAAAGTTTTGTTAGAAGACGCTTTTGAGGAACGGTGTCGAAAGCCTTCTGGAAATCTAAAAATATGGAATCAATTTGGCATCCCCTGTCCATAGCACTTATTACTTCATGAGTAGAAAGAGCTAGTTTTGTTTCAAAAGAACTATATTTTATCTACTTCTATGTTTCTCATCTTGGCAGTTGTTCTTGATTGGAATTCAGGAATATTTACTTCGTCTTCTTTGGTGAAGGAGTTTCGGAAAACCGTGTTTAATAACCCTGCTTTAGTGGCACTGTCATCAATGACTTCACCGTTGTTATCGCGCAGTGACGGTATTGATTGCGTCTTGCCACTGGTGTGCTTTATGTATGACCAGAATCTCTTTGGCTTTTCTGCCAGATTTCGAGACAGAATTTCGTTGTGGAAATTATTAAAAGCATCTCGCATGGAAGTACGCGCTATATTTCGAACTTCTGTAAAACTTTGCCAATGTTGGGGATTTTGCGTTCTTTTAAATTTGGCATGCTTTTTTCATTGCTTCCGCAACAACGATCTGACCCGTTTTGTGTACCATGGGGGATCAGTACCATCACTTATTAATTTATGTGGTATATATCTCTCAATTGCTGTTGATACTATCTCTTTGAAAACATTCAACAACTTTTCTACATCTACATGATCAGATCGGAATGAGTGAAGATCGCCTCTTAAAAAGGCGTTGAGAGCATTTTATCAGCTTTCTTAAATAGATATACATCGCGTTTCTTTTTGATGGTTGTAGGTGTTACGGTATTCAGCCTAGCAGCAACTGCCTTGTGGTCGCTAGTCCCTGATTCGTCACAACACTCACTATTTGTCCAGGATTATTTGTTGCTAAAAGGTCAAGTATGCTTTCGCAACCATTTACGCTTCGAGTGGGCTTATGAATTAATTGTTCAAAGTAATTTTCTGAGAAAGCATTCAATACAATTTCGGATGATGTTTTATGCCTGCCCCCGGCTTTAGACGTATAATTTTACCATCATATCGAGGGTAGATTGAAGTCACCACCGACTATAATTGTATGAGAAGGGCACTTATTTGAAATGAGACTGAAGTATTCTTTGAACTGTTCAGCACCTATGTCTTCTGAGTCGGGGGGTCGGTAAAACGATCCAATTAATAGTTTAGTCCGATTGTCATGTATAAACTCTATCCATACTATTTCACAGGAACTATCTACATCAATTTCGCTACAAGGCAAACTACCTCTGACAGCAATAAATACTCCACCACCAACTGTATTTAATCTATCCTTTCTGAACACTGTTAGATCGTTTGAAAAAATTTCGGCTGAACTTATTTCGGGCTTTAGCCAGATCTCTGTACCTACAACTATTTCAGCTTCAGTGGTTTCTATTAGGGCTTGGAGCTCTGGTTCTTTCCCAACACAACTACGACAATTTGCAACTGCAATACCAATCGTTTCTACAACTACCTTACTGTGTTTTACCTGCCCACTTTTAGACGGACGCCCCTTCTGTGGTTCCCTGAGACCATCTAACCCAAAAAACAGCCCAGTCCCTTCCACACAGCCCCCGCTACACGTGTAGCTGCCTCCTATGTGTAGTGGACTCCTGACCTATTAAGCGGAACCCGGAAATCCGCCACCCGATGGCGCAAGTCAAGGAATCTGCAGCCTACACGGTCACAGAACCGCCTGAGCCTCTGATCCAGACCCTGCACTCGGCGCTGCACCAAAGGACCACAGTCGGTTCTATCGACGATGCTGCAGATGGTGAGCTCAGCCTTAATCTCGGAAGCAAGACGGGCAGTCTTTACCATTTCCGTAGCCGCCCGAAACCAGACTGAATCTACTCCGATCCAAAGCGACACACGTCATTGGTACCGACATGAGCCACCACCTGCAGTTGGCTGTACCCTTTACTCTTCATGGCATCCGGAAGCACCCTTTCCTCATCCCGAATGACTCCCGCCGGAATGCACAAGGAATGCACACCTAGGTATTTGTATGAGTTTACCGCTCCAGCTGTGACTCGGTGATATTATATTCATAAGATACTGTGTTTGAAGTGCACAGTTCTACATTTCTGAACATTTAAAGCCAGTTAGCAATATTTGCACCACTTTGAAATCTTATCAATGTCCGACTGGTTATTTGTGCAGCTTCGTTCAGGCTGTAATTCATTGTAGATAACTACATTATCTGCGAAATGTCTGAGGTTGCTATTAATATGGTCCGATTGTCATTAATATACAAAATGAGCAACAAGGGACCCAATACTCTTCCCTGGGCTACACCCGAAGTTACGTCTACATCTGTCGATGACTCTCCATCCAAGATCGCATGCTGCGACCTCCCTACCAAGAAATCTTCTGTCCAGTAACAAATTTCGCCTGATGCCCCATACGATCGTACTTTTGATAAGCGTATGTGTGTTACGAGTAAAATGATTTTCGGAAATCGAGAAATATTCCATGTGCCTAACTGCCTCGATCAATGACTTCGAGGATATCATGTGGCAGACGTGTGAGGTGAGTTTCACATAATCTGTGTTTTCGAAATCTACGCTAGTTGGCACGGAGGAGATCGTTCTATTCGAGACACCTCATAATATTTGAGCGCAGAATATGTTCTAAGATTCTCTAACAAATGGATATCAAGGATATTGGAGTGTAGTTTTGTGGATGACTTCTGCTAGCCCTCTTGTAGACAGGTGCGACCTGTACTACCTCCAGATACTGTTTTTTATTCGAGGTATCTACGATAGAGTAGTTTAACACAGGTACAAATAGGGATTCCACCGGGCCTTGACTATTTTTCAACGCCACTGTCACTAATATTTATTGCCTTCATCTTTTCAGTATTACGAGAATTATAGTGGAGCAACACTCTCAGGTTTTCCTTTGTAAAGAAACATTTGACAACGGAGTTAAGCGTTTCTGGTTTTGGTTGTCTACTTTCAGTTTCAGTTCTTGTCTTGTGTATGAGTGACTAAATGCCACATTTGGTGCCTCTAACATGGTTTACATACGACCAGAATTTCTTTGGGTTTTGTGAAAGATGTTTCGACAATATTCTGCTACGGTAGTGACAGCAGGATTCACGCATTGCTCACTTGACGGCCAGACGCGATTCATTCAGCATCTCTCTATCTATAGCCCTGTGGTCTGTTTTATACCTATTATGAAATAGCCTCTGTTTCTTTAGAAGTTTCTTTACCGTGATTCTATGGCATGGAGGATCTCTCCGATCATGAACTGTTCTACTGGGTAAATATCCATCGAATGCATGGTTAACTATTCTCTTAAACTAGAGCAATAGTTTCTCTCCATGCTTCTGTCTTCAGCTAGAAGTTTCGAGTTCCTCACAGAGATAGGACACTACTGCTTCTTTTTCTAGTTTGCTGAACATATAAGTCTTTCGGCTTGTTTTAGTTTCCCTTCGTTTTTAGGTATTCACTTTTGCTATAACTGCCTCATGGTCCCTGGTACCTGTTTCGACGTGGACTTCCTCAGATAGGTCAGGTCTGTTTGTTGGCATTAGATCTTATATATTTCCGTCATGAGTGGGGTTCCGAGCTATTTGTTCTAGGTAGTTTTCAGAGAAGAAATTTATTAATGTTTCGCACGATGTCTTGTCGCTCTCAACGCTACCAAAATTGTAATTATCCCTATTGATTTTTAGATAATTAAAGTCTCCTCCACGATTATAATACAGTGATTAGAGAACTTATGTACAAGTGAACAGAGGTTTTCTCT
The DNA here is from genome assembly GCF_023898315.1 of Schistocerca nitens. Taxonomy (NCBI): domain Eukaryota; kingdom Metazoa; phylum Arthropoda; class Insecta; order Orthoptera; family Acrididae; genus Schistocerca; species Schistocerca nitens. The sequence continues at coordinate 803,790,271 of NC_064616.1, read as the reverse complement.
AAAGTTTCGGTTAGTGTGGAGGTCGGTAGAAGCACCCTGTTATAATTTTATGCTCATACCTGGTGCTGAATCTAGCACAAAAAATCGCCCACGCAATTTCAGTTTCTGTCGCTATGGATTTGAGTTTCTTGTCTACTGCGAGAAATACAGCACTTCCGTTTTCCATTCCCTATCCTCTCGGGATACGCTTAAATTTTCCCCAATATCTCTCTGCTGTCAACTTCAGGTTTTAACCTGCTTTCTGTGCCTAGTACTATGCGAGCTTCAGTGATATTTAGGAGGACTTCAAACTATGGCACTTTGTGTGATTGCTTCGGCAGTTAACTACTAGTATTTTAACACACTCAGCTGCTGGCTGCGGCAGCCCTTTCTTTGGATCTTACACTAATACACGCTGATACTTCTGGGTTTTCTACAGCTAATGTTAGTTTGATTGGACTCCCATGCTCCTCGCTGGGTCAAGTCTTGGGAGATGTTACAAGGCCTCACGTAGAACCTTATTCACCATCAGAAGCGTGTCGTGAAACATAACGCTTCCTGCAACATAGTCTCATGTTATGGCAATGAAGATAAACTCAGAGAAATTTGAGCTAAGAAAGGGTTACCGGCAATACTTCTGCTGGCGTATCGCCCGAAAAATGTAATAGCAAAGGGGGAAGTGCAGTGTTACGGCAACACACCGTACGGAGTTGAGGTGTACAGATGTAGGTGAAGAAATATACAAGACAAGGGACTGTTAGACTGAACGATGCGAAAAGAAATTAAAAAGCGAAAGAGATAGAGCAGTGATTACAGGCTTCGTGGATAGGCCCTATTTCTCCATCTACCGTAAATTACGTCAGAGGAATCCTAGAACGACTCATTGAGTAAATTCGCAGCCGACTTACTACCCTATTGCAGTCCTAATCAGCTAGTGCTCTGTCACCAAGGACCTCGACATCCATGGAACGTGAAACTGTAAAGTTGCTTCCCATTTTCTGAACACAAGAATGAAAAGAGCTCCACGGTATTCCCATTAACGTATCACTGAAGAAGCTTTGCCTCTTAAAAATATGTCTTACTCGGAGAGGAAATTGGAGATCACGACCAGATCTCTTTGCTAATTCTGTAAGTGTTATAATAGTGGATCTTCAACACTCGAAAATGTTAATAAAATTTTCTTGACAGTTACCTACTGGTTATCTGCAAGTGGACGGTCACTGAATTTAGACCGAACGCAAAACGTGCAATCCTGTACTGCCCAAGGCCTGACCGCACTGCTAGAAAGAATGCATAAAGCAAAATCAACGAATGAAACTATATATGCACTAGAAGGCATTCTATAGATCTCCTGAAAATCTACGTCCTGCAAATTTTGCAAAAAAATCTTTAGAGATTAGAGAAAAGTTGGGTCACTTTTCCTAATTTCACTCACAGGTTTCCTATAACCTAACATTCTATGAAATTTTTCTTTAAGTAAGAAAGTGTTGGTTGCACGGAAGCATGTAGTGAGGATAATATGTGATGTCCACTCTAGAACCTCATTTCCTGCCTTATAGAATTTGCTGTCGACAATCAATGACATTTCGAAAATAATAATAATAATAATAATAATAATATTTATAAATAGAACGGACGGGAATTCTACTATCCATAACGTAGCCTTAGTTTTCCACAGAAAGGGGTGAGGTACTGAACCCTAAAATTATAACCACTTAACCAGTGACGTGAAAAATCTAATAAACAATAAAATTTACCTCAAACTCGAACTGAAATCATTTCTGCTTAGCATCTCCATCTGCTCCATGGAAGAATTTTTGTGTGTGTAATGATATGATGTGAATGAGAAAGAGAGAGAGAGAGAGAGAGAGAGAGAGAGAGAGAGAGGGGGGGCGGGGGGGGGGGGCGGGAGATTAGCGATTGAGTTATATGTAAATCACAGTATAGAAAATACTAAAGAAAAAACAATACATGGTCAGCAACAACTTTGAAGTGGAACACGTCCGATGTCTATGCAAATGAACTGTCGGCGCTGTCTTGGTGTGAGTTCATTCCTTTCTCAGGCAGTACGGAGTATTTAAGGAGCAATGACGTTGTGCTGTCCAACTGTAACAATGGTGCTTTTCTTCTCTACACTTTCACATGGTGGCAACACCGTTCAGTGTTACTTACTTTTATGTGTCGGTGACCCTGTGCTCATTCGATGCTTCTGTGCTGCAGTATCACCTACGTACGGCGTATCACATATATACATATTTTTTTTTTTTTACTACTGAAATGGTTTTCAATTTTTGATGGTCTAGGTGCGAATACTTGGATTGGAGGACAATTTCTGCGTTAAAATGAAGTTATAGCTTGAATGTTTATGTAGCATTTTGCTGGTTTGTATTTCATAGAATATTTGAGGATTACACTTGGGGAACATTACTCTCGTGGTCATCGTAGGTCCATACGTATCATCAGCTAGAAATCTCAGAAGGTAAAAATTCTTACTATACCGGTAGTTGAAAGACAGACATTTTGTACAACTTCCGAAATTTCATGTAGTAAATGAAGTTTGTATACAGATGGCATAAATATAATTGATCAGAAGATAAAAATGCACAGACGTCGTCAAATACCTGTGACGAAATTCTAGATGCTAAAAATTGGGATAACATTCAATTAAATGTCGACAAAATATGTCCCTGTTGCAAAGACTGGCAACTAGTTCTTAATGTAGAGAAATGCAAAAGTTGTGCACTTCCCGTGGTATCTTTTCACTGAACGATAAAAGTGCCACAGTTAGAGTTGGGAGTAAAAGTGTGTAGCGGTGTGAAGTGGAACTACCATACAGGCTAAGCAAATGTAGCGAAAGAGAATGGCATGAAACGATTCATTGGTTGGATGTTGGGAAAATAAAATGTTTTGGCATAGAAAGGCTACACACAAACCACATTTATGATCCACAGTTGAATACTACTGAAGTGTATGGGATCCATATCAAGTCGAGCTAACAATGAAAACCGCGAATACTCGTTGATCCCTTAGAGACTGTATAGCTAAACTTTTGAAATAGCACAGATACGTACAAGCAGTCACTTTTCTCACGTTCCATCGACTAATACGCCGGCCGGTGTGGCCGTGCATTTCTAGGCGCTTCAGTCTGGAACCGCGTGACCGCTACGGTCGCAGGTTCGAATCCTGCCTCGGGCATGGATGTGTGTGATGTCCTTAGGTTAGTTAGGTTTAAGTAGTTCTAAGTTCTAGGGGACTGATTACCTCAGATGATATGTTCCATAGTGCTCAGAGCCATTTGAACCATTTGAACCATCGGCTAATAGAATGGGAAAAGACCTTAATATGTGGCTGAATAGAACGCTGGCTGTGCCACGCACTTTACAGAGATTCGCAGATATGGATATAGAACCATTTCAAGCAGTCCGATTTGAATCATAATTAATTTCTGTTTGTTAATGAGGATATGGCCAATTACGTCTTTGCAGCAGCTGATAAAAAAAATCAGTATCTACCGAGAACGAATTCATGATCTGTAAGTGCTTCCAACTTACGCGACCTAAGATTTTCGTTAAAAAAATCCGAACTGAACCTTTGCTTAGGATAATGTAATGAGAGTCGTAGAGTGGAAGTCACAGCTTTTAAGTAAATTATCGTCGCATATAATAATGAAGGATAACTGTGTTTCTAGGATGGTCTAATTTATCAAAATATTACATTAGACACAATAGTGTGAAGGTACGTACTCGTGTGTAACTGGTTGGTTACAGATCTGCAAGTTGCACAGACGTTACGTATTTGTAAGGGGCAGTCACATGAAAACGAGACAGATGGAAAAAAGTAAATAAACTGTTTAGTATGTCAAAAGAAATCGCCATTACTGTTAAATACATTTATCACACTGTGAGACAAGACGGACTGTGACGTCACTGAAAAATGTTTTCGATTGCCTAGGAACCATGACCATAGGGAAGATGTGTGAAGGCTTCTAAGCGGAACTTCTGCAGCGTAGTAGAAACAAGCCAACAAGATGCCCGCCCACATTTTGCCAAGGCTGTTTCCACTATGCTGCAGCAGTTTCGATTTGAGCCCCTTCCACATCTTTCATACAGTCCCGATCAGTCCTCTCTTCTTATACGACTTTCATATTTTTGGAGCCCTGCCTCGGCCGAAGCTGTGCACGCTTGGGTACTATCATGGTTCCGTTCGCAGCCGTACACATTCTTACACATAAGCAGTGACCGTCTAGTCTCACGGTGGGATAAATGAATTAACAGTTACTGCGATGCTTTTGAAATAATAAACAATTTATTTGCTTTTTCCATCCGTCTTGTTTCCATTTGACGGCCTCTTATACATACATACTCTAAAAAAATCTATATAGCACGATGCACCACGAAGGGATTATCCAAAGGGGACGGAAATCGGCAGATGCGGTGTACATGCACAGACAAACAAATAATAACAATTTCAGAAAAATTGGATGATTTATTCAGGAGAAAGAGCTTCAAAAATTGTGCAGGTCAGCAACGCGTTGGTCCAAAAAAATGGTTCAAATGGCTCTAAGCACTATGGGACTTAACAACACCTGAGATCATCGGTCCCCTAGACTTAGGCTAGTTAGGTTTAAGTAGTTCTGAGGACATCACACACATCCATGCCCGAGGCAGGATTCGAACCTGCGACCGTAGCAGCAGCGCGGTTCCTGACTGAAGCGCCTAGAATCGCTCGGCCACAGCGGCTGGTTGCGTTGGTCCATATTTGGCCCTTACACAACCAGTTATTCGGCTCGCATTGACTGAAGGAGTTGTTCGATCTCTTCCTGATGGATATCGTGCCAAATTCTGTCCAACCGGCACGTTCGATCGTCAAAATTCCAGTATAGTTGGAGGGACCGGTCCACAATGAACTAGACGTTCTCAATTTGGGATGAATCCGATGACCTTGCTGGCCAAGGTAGGATTTAGCATGCACAAAGACAAGCAGTAGAAACTCTCGCCGTGTGCGCGGGTCATAATCTTGCTGAAATGTTAGCCGAGGATGGCTTGCCATAAAGGGCAACAAAGCGGGGAGTAGAATGTAATTGCGGTACTGCTGTGGTGTAAGTGTGCCGCGGGTTGCAACCGAAGGGGTCCTAATATGAAAAGAAGTGGCACCCCAAACCTTCACTTCTGGAAGTAGGGTCGTATGGTGGACACCATTCACGTTGGTATCTCACCACTTTCCAGGGCGTCTGTAGACACGTTTTCGCTGGTGATCGGGACTCGTCACTAAAGACAATTCTACTCCAGTCAATGTGATTCCAGACCGAAGAAGTGTCTGCAGACGTCGCTGAGAGCGGTCGTATACCAGCATGACTGTCGTCCACCAAACGGCTGACAGCCAGGAGTGATGGTCTGCGGTCCCACTTCTTTTCATAGCAGGATCACATCTGCAGCACCCTTACTGGACAGCGGTATGTCGACGATATTCTACGCCCCGTTTCGTTACCTCTCATGGAAGCCGTCCAGGGCTTACATTTCAGCAAGATAATTATAAAGTATGGCCACTAAAAGTGGCCAAAGAATGGGCTTAGTAATCACAAACTCCTTTTTTAAACATAAGAACATTCACCGGTATACTTGGGAAGGCAGGGGAACCAGATCTGTCATTGACTATATAATAACAGATCAGGAATTCAGGAAGGCTGTGAGGGACACACATGTATTCAGGGGATTCTTTAATGACACTGATCATTATTTAATCTGCAGTGAAATTGGGATTGTGAGGCCGAAAGTGCAGGAGGTCAGGTCCATATGTAGGAGGATTAGAGTGGAGAAACTTCAGGATAAGGAAATCAGGCACAAGTACATAACAGAGATCTCAGAAAGGTACCAGTTAGTTGAATGTAGTCAATTACAGTCATTGGGAAAGGAATGGACAATGTACAGGGACACAGTAATAGAACTGGCTAAAGAATGTCTTGGAACAGTAGTGTGTAAAAGTAGGATGAAGCAAACAGCTTGGTGGAATGACACAGTCAAGGCAGCCTGTAAAAGGAAAAAGAAGGGGTATCAAAAATGTCTACATACTAGAACTCAGGTAGACAGAGAAAGTTATGTTGAAGAAAGAAACAAAGCCAAATAGATAATTGCAGCATCCAAGAAGAAATCTTGGGAAGACTTTGGAAACAGGTTGGACGCTATGGGTCAAGCGCCTGGAAAACCATTCTGGAGAGTAATGAGCAGTCTTCGAAAGGGGGGTAAGAAGGAAATGACAAGTATTTTGGACAGGTCAGGAAAACTGCTGGTGAATCCTGTGGATTCCTTGGGCAGATGGAGGGAATATTTTGAAGAGTTGCTCAATGTAGGTGAAAATACGATCAGTAATGTTTCAGATTTCGAGGTACAATGGGATAGGAATGACGATGGAAATAGGATCACATTTGAGGAAGTGGAGAAAATGGTCAGTAGATTGCAGTGCAATAAAGCAGCTGGGGTGGATGAAATTAAGTCGGAACTCATCAAATACAGTGGAATGTCAGGTCTTAAATGGCTATACAGGATAATTGAAGTGGCCTGAGAGTCGGGACAGGTTCCATCAGACTGGACAAAAGCAGTAATCACACCAATCTTTAAACATGGAAACAGAAAAGATTGTAACAACTACAGAGGTATCTCTTTAATCAGCGTTGTGGGTAAAATCTTCTCAGGTATTGTTGAAAGGAAAGTGCGGGTATTAGTTGAGGACCAATTGGGTGAAAATCAGTGTGGGTTTAGGCCTCTTAGAGGTTGTCAGGACCAGATCTTTAGCTTACGGTAAATAATGGAGAAGTGTTACGAGTGGAACAGGGGCTTGTATCTATGCTTTATAGATCTAGAAAAGGCATATGCGGGTTCCTAGGAGGAAGTTATTGTCTGTTCTACGAGATTATGGAATAGGAGGCAAACTTTTGCAAGCAATTAAAGGTCTTTACATGGATAGTCAGGCAGCAGTTAGAGTTGACGGTAAATTGAGTTCATGGTTCAGAGTAGTTTCAGGGGTAAGACAAGGCTGCAACCTGTCTCCACTGTTGTTCATATTATTTATGGATCATATGTTGAAAACAATAGACTGGCAGGGTGAGATTAAGATATGTGAACACAAAATAAGCAGTCTTGCATATGCGGATGACTTAGTTGTGATGGCAGATTCGATTGAAAGTTTGCAAAGTAATATTTCAGAGCTAGATCAGAAATGTAAGGACTATGGTATAAAGATTAGCATCTCCAAAACGAAAGTAATGTCAGCGGGAAAGAAATATAAACGGATTGAGTGCCAAATAGGAGGAACAAAGTTAGAACAGGTCGACGGTTTCAAGTACTTAGGATGCATATTCTCACAGGACGGCAACATAGTGAAAGAACTGGAAGCGAGGTGTAGCAAAGATAATGCAGTGAGCGCTCAGCTACGATCTACTCTCTTGTGCAAGAAGGAAGTCAGTACCAAGACTAAGTTATCTGTGCACCGTTCAATCTTTCGACCAACTTTGTTGTATGGGAGCGAAAGCTGGGTGGATTCAGGTTACCTTATCAACTAGGTTGAGGTTACGGATACGAAAGTAGCTAGAATGATTGCAGGTACTAGTAGATGGGAACAATGGCAGGAGGGTGTCCACAATGAGGAAATCAAAGAAAAACTGGGAATGAACTCTATAGATGTAGCAGTCAGGGCGAACAGGCTTAGATGGTGGGGTCATGTTACACGCATGGGAGAAGCAAGGTTACCTAAGAGACTCATGGGTTCAGCAGTAGAGGGTAGGAGGAGTCGGGGCAGACCAAGGAGAAGGTACCTGGATTCGGTTAAGAATGATTTTGAAGTAATAGGTTTAACATCAGAAGAGGCACCAATGTTAGCACTGAATAGGGGATCATGGAGGAATTTTATAAGGGGGCTATGCTCCAGACTGAACGCTGAAAGGCATAATCAGTCTTAAATGATGATGATGATGATGATGATGATGATGAATTATGAAGGGAACTAGTGAAGTTCGGTGATAGCAGGAACAAGATCTCTGGTCAGGTGAATATAGGGTAGTAAATACAAAATCAAATAGGGCTAATGCAGGAGTAGGTTTAATAATGAATTAAAAAATAGGAATGCGGATAAGCTACTATGAACAGCATAGTGAATGCATTATTGTAGCCAAGACATACACGAAGTCATGCCTACCACAGTTTTTATGACAACTAGCTCCGCAGATGATGAAGAGATTGAAGAAATGTATGATGAAATAAAAGAAATTTTTCAGATAGTGAAAGGAAACGGAAAGTTAATAGTCATGGGGGACTGGAATTCGATAGTAGGAAAAGGAATAAAAGAGGAAGCCAACCGGTAGAATTTTGCACAAAGCATAACTTGTTCATAGCTAACACTTAGTTTAAGAATCATGAAAGAAGGCTGTATACGTGGAAGAGACCTGGAGATACCGGAAGGTTGAAGATTGATTATATAATGGTAAAACAGAGTTTTCGAAACCAGGTTTTAAACTATAAGACATCGGTCGATAGGACACATTTTGAGACGTCAAGAGATCACGAATTTAGTATTGGAGGGAAGCGTGGGGAGTAAAAATCTTAAAGGGAGACCAAGAGATGAATACAGTAAGCAGATTCAGAAGGATGTACGTTGCGGTAGGTACTAGGAGGTAAAGAGGCTTGCACAGAATAGAGTAGCGTGGAGAGCTGCACCGAACCAGTCTGACTGAAGACCACAACAACAACAACAACAACGGCGTCCTGATAAGGTGAAAGTTTCTGCTGCTTGTCTTGTGCTTGTCAAGCCATACATTGGACAGCAAGGTTGGCGGATCATTCCCCAACTGAGAACGTTTGGAGCCGTATGGGTAGGACCTTCCAACCATTTCGGGGTTTAGTTGGTCTACTGCGGCATTTGGACAGAATTTGGCAAGATATACCTCAGGAGGACACCCAGCAGCTCCGTCAATCAAAGCTAAGCCGAATAACTGCTTCCATAAAAGTTACTGACTTACTCAAATTGAGAAGCTCTTTCTCTTGCCGCGCGGGGTATCCTCGCGGTCTAGGGCGCCTTGTCACGGTCCGTACGGCTACCCCGTCGGAGGTTCGAGTACTTCCTCGGGCATGGGTGTGTGTGTTGTCCATAGCGTAAGTTTGTTTAAGTTAGATTAAGTAGTGTGTAGGCTTAGGGATCGATGACCTACGTACTTTGGTCCCATAAGACATTACCACAAATTTCCAAAAAAAATTAGCTCTTTCTCTTGAATAAATCATCCATTTGTTCTGAAATTGTAATCATTTGTTTGGCTGCGTATGTACATCACATCAACCGATTTCCGTTCCATTTGGATAATTTCTTCGTGGAACGTCGTTTTTTTTTTTTTGTCTGAGGGTGTATATATCTTCATCATCAGCATCAGCATCATCACCACCACTATCAGTAGCAATCTGAGCTGGAGTGCTCGCTGAAGGCTTCCACTGGTTCATTCCCTGCATTATTTTCTTCACCTATACGGACTCGTGTTTTTCTTGCGTATTTTCAAATGGCTCAAGTGGCTCTGAGCACTATGGGATTTAACTGCTGTGGTCATCAGTCCCCTAGAACTTAGAACTACTTAAACCTAACTAACCGACAGACATCACACACATCCATGCCCGAGGCAGGATTCGAACCTGCGACGTAGCGGTCGCGCGGTTCCAGACTGTAGCGCCTAGAACCGCTTTGCGACCCCGGCCGGCTTTGCGTATTTTCTAATGTATTCTATCCACCATCCCTTTTATCGTTGCTTCAGTCTTTTACTATTGCTAAAAGGCAGAAAAAAAAATTTGTGACCATCCGTCCGGTTGGCTACACGATACTCCCATCCCCATTTCTGTTTAGTACTCTCTTTGTTGCGTCATCCACTTCAGTCGTTTCCTAATCGAGTTGTTTGTTTTCCTGTATCTCCTATTAATTCTCAGATGAATCTCCTTATTTCTCGCTGAGAAGTCATCAATGTTTGGTTGGTTTTCACATGTCTCACTGCCACAAGTCAGGACCGTTAATCGTGCCAATTGTGGATTCTCCTCGTCAGATACAACGAAAACTTAGTTTTGATAATTCTATTTAATTCACCAGACCGTTTTTACTCTTCTGCTTTCTTCTTCCGCGGGTCAGCAAGGAAAAAGTTTTATCTGCTGGTGTTAATTTGTACCATTTTTCGATATGCTGCTTATACATTATATTAGACTTATAATTAATTGTGCGATCTGGTTTCAAAATGTCTCCATTAATGTTTTACATCCGTTGTGAATTTATGCATCTGGTGGAATTTACTTAGGCAGAGGTAGTTAAATCTGTTGTTATATTTAGTTAGCATACCAGACACTAAAACGATTGTAAATACAATAAAACAATAATAAACCGCCACAGAGATTCATCTTCTCATTATCTGGCTGTGCGCGTAAAAATCCAGAAGATTCCAAGATCAGTATCAGTTACCTGATTGCTATTCGACTGATTGCTTCTGACTTACAGCCCTTTGTGTCTTGGAGCTGAATTTTCACAGTGATTTAATTCTCCATTGGCCGTTGAAGTTTTGCAGTAATATAGGCAAGCAGTATGATGTCATCAGCAAAATGAAGAAATGTTCCATCAGCTGCTTCTACGACTACTATTTTACAGTTTAAAGGTCTGAACACTTTTTGCATCGGCGCTCTGAAGAGTTTTGGTGATATCGATTCTGCCTGCTTGACTGCTCTTTCAATTCTGAATTTCGGACTGGTCTGACAAAACATATGTTGTAGTATTCTTCAATCCGAACACCGATTTAATGCAACTTCCCACGTCGGTCTGTCTTCCGCAAGTTTCTTCATCTCTGCGTAGCTATTGCAGACGATAAGAAAACTGATTGAGAAGCCAGACTAGGCGAAGAAACTACGATGTACTTTTGAAATTAAAATCAGCTTTCTGTGAAGTGCCTTAATCTCTAAATGCTTGTCGAGCATTACGTCAGATCACCTTTTTGTGCTTCATCCGTGAGCAGTGTTTTGATTTGGCATGCAGCTATCAGTAAACGTTTCTCTTCATCATCACGAACGCCCGATGACTCGGCCAGTGTGTGTAACAGGTAGCTCTAGGGACGGAAAGGCAGCGCGCGTGTGGAGTATTTGTGGCCGCAACCGCTGGAAGCGAGGATCGGAGCTTGGCCGCGGGCATTGCCTCTGCGTCAGGCAGGAACAAGTTTCTCTTTTTGCTGCGACCTTCGCTGGCCTTCACTTCAGCTAAGGGAGGCCCACGTGCCACTGCCAGGAGCTAGCTATTGACGTGGCCTCCGGTGCAATTGGCCCATATGTTGGAACGCCAGGGAAGACGACCCGGAGCAACAAACCGCTGGGGATCGCTGGCGGTGCGCAATCTCCGTTACCAGGAACCAGTGTTCCTTGTCTTTTATACGCGAATGAACTAGTCGTTGACGCAGATACTACTCCTGTTTTGCGTGCACGTTGTGGCATGTTGTTGCTTTGTCAATGTCAACAAAATTCACCAACAGCGGTGTAGCTGAAGATATTATTTAATTTTTTTGTGAAGGCTACCAGTTTCAATATTTCATTATGCCACCTTCAGGCCCCATACTCATCTATCCAAATAACGAATATATCGTATAGAGCGATAAAACCTTTGGGTATCGAGAATTCGATCGTTACACTATTGCTTCATTGGGAGACATGTTAGCAACTGAGCACACCTGCAGTCCATGAACGTGGTCAGATCTTTGAATTCACGATATCCAGAGGTTTATGGCAGTATAAAACATGTTCGTTTGTTTGTATAGATGTGTATTGGGCCTGAAGATGGCATAATGAAAAGTTGAAACTGGTAGCCTTTACAAAAAAATAAAATAAAATCTTAAGTTACACGGCTGTTGGTGAATTTGATTGACATTGACAATTACTTAAACAGTCGATGTCCCCTGTCCATGGTGGGCAACAGAGATTTCTGTTGCTTTGGTCATCAGTGCTAAGGATGGCCGGCCGGGGTGGCCGAGCGGTTCTAGGCGCTACAGTCTGGAACCGCGCGACCACTACGGTCGCAGGTTCGAGTCCTGTCTCGGGCATGGGTGTGTGTGATGTCCTTAGGTTGGTTAGGTGGTTTAAGTATTTCTAAGTTCTAGGGGACTGATGACCTCAGAAGTTAAGTCCCATAGCGCTCAGAGCCATTTGAACCATTTGCTAAGGGTGGACTGATGCGATGCAACTGTCCATTGCTGCCGCAATTGTCCCCATAAAACGCATTCGCCTTCCGTACTAACAACCTGACGTTCTCACTCCATTTCATATCGCTCTGCGACGTTACGCCTACATATTTAATCGATGAGACTATGCGTCAAGCAGCATCCTACTAATGTTGTACACGAACGTTACAGGATTGTTTTTTCTACTAATGTGCATTAACTTACAACTTACTTCATTTAGGGCAAGCTGTCATTCATCACACCAAATAGAAAATCTGTCTAAATCATCTTTATCATCCCACAGTCACTCAACAACGACACCTTCACGTGCACCACAGCATCATCATCAAGCAGCCGTAAATTGCTGCTCACACTGTCAGTCAGATCATTTATGTTTATAGAAAATGACAGTGGTCCTATCACAATTTCCTGGGGCACTCTTGACGATACCCTTTCTCACCGTAGATGAAAACATATTGGATTCTATTACTTAAAAAGTCTTCGAGCCACTGACATATCTGGGAACCTGACCCGCATGCTGGGACCTTCGTCAACAGTCTACAATGGGGCATCGATCAAACGCATTCCGGAAATCTAGGAGTATGGAATCTTCCTGTTGCCCTTAATCCAAGATTTGCAGGGTATCGTGTGAGACAAGGGAAAGCTGAGTTTTACACGAGCAATGCTTTCTAAATTCGTGCTGATTTGTGGACAGGAGCTTTTCTAACTCAAGGAAATTTATTATATTCGAACGTACAATATTTTCAAGAATTCTTTAGTAACCTGGTGTTAAGTATCTTTCTCCGTAATTATGCGAGCCCGTTATTTTACCTTTTTTATATACGGGAATCACGAGCGCTTTTTTCCAGTTGCTTGGGAGTTTTCGCTGGGCGAGATATTCACTATAAATGCAAGCTAAGTAAGGACCAATGACGCAGAGTACTCTCTGTAAAACCTGATTGCGATCTGGACCTCTCTATGCCTATTTTTATGTCCTCCATGCGGGAGTCTCTGCGACAGTCAAAATGACGGAATGTATGTACGATCCTCCGGCGTGAATGCATTCTTAAACGTGAAATTTAAAACTTCAACATTCCTTTTGCCGTCTTTTATTGGTACCCCAGACTGTCCGACAAATGACTGGACAGAAGCATTCGACCTCCTTACGACCAGAATTTTCTCGGGTTGTCAGGAAGATCTTTCGCTAAGGTATGACGGTGGGAGTTGTGGTAGCTTCTCGCACTGATCTTCGTCCGGACGTAGAATTTCTTCTTACTTTTGCCTATCGACGTTTGGATGTCCTCTTTTTGAACCGAAAGTGCAACAATCTCTGTCTCCTCAGCATTTTCCAAATTTCTTTTTTAAACCAGCGTGAGCGTTTTCCTTCCATAATCCACTTACTCGATACGTACTTTTCCGCAAAACAATTTACTGTCAGTTTAAACTTTGTCCATTATTCCTTTATATGCGTCACATTGGGCATAAATGATGTCCATTCATTGTCAGAGTGGGATGCTAACAACTTCTCATCTGCTTTTTTTAGCATAAATACTCTCCTAGCCTTCTTGACGGATTTATTCAAAATGGTCCAAATGGCTCTAGCACTATGGGACTTAACTTGTGAGGTCATCAGTCCCCTAGAACTTAGAACTACTTAAACCTAACTAACCTAACTAACCTAAGGACATCACACAAGTCCATGCCCGAGGCAGGATTGGAACCTGAGACAGGTAGCGGTCGCGCTGTTCCAGACTGCAGCACCTAGAACCGCTCGGCCACTCCTGCCGGCACGGATATATTAACTCTAATAAGTATTGTCGCTATGATGACAGCTTCATCACTAATTCCTCCTTCTATATCGACCGAGTCGGTAAGGTCAGGTCTGTTTGCAGCTACAAGGTCTGAAATACGTCCATTGCGTGTGGGTTGTTAACTAGTTATTCAAGGTGATTTTCGAAAAACGTATTCAATAGTGGCCCACAGGATTGTTTGTACCGCCTGCAGTGAATCCATAGTCGTCCCCGACTGTACTCAGAATATTAATGTCGCCTCTAACTAATACTGCATAATCTGGGTGGATTTTAGAACAGTTACGGCCGAACCAGGTGGCCGGTAAAAACATCCGACAATAAAGGTGAGTTTACCTAGGCCTTGTACTCGTGTCCAGATAACTTCATAGTCAGACTCAATTTCGACTTCGATAGACGCAATATTTTTGTCAACATCAAAGACACTCCCCCTCCTATGGTGTCTAATCTTTCTCGATATACATTCCATGCCTCGCTAAATTTTTCTGTGCCTTCTACTTCAGGTTTCAGCCAGATATCTTCTCCCCCGCCCCTCTTTCTGCATCCGTGGTAACACTGCTGCCCTTTCCTCAACAGGCAGAACGATGGACCGGAGGATATGTTACAGTTTAACATATCATCGACATCTTTATCAACAGAGACGATGACATGCTTGCAATTGATAAGTATTTGAAAGAAAGCTATCATACAGGAATATCCCTAACGTGGTGGTGTAAAACAACGGGAAACCTGTATCAGGATGGCTGAACGGAGAGTTGAACTCAGTTCCTCAGGTGCAATGTGTGTGCCTTTTCCAAAAGATTTTAGCTGACTGAAATTAATGCTCAGCTAGTAACAGCATTTGTATGTGCACCGTTCGGATTTTACGTGAAAAAGTCATCCTTGTTCAGAGTTTACGTGCAGAAGCAATCGCTTTAAATATCTCCGGATTGGGGGAAAACTTATGATTCAAGTTTCGTCCGTCGGCCTATCGGATCTTCGTCTCAGATAAGTTTTAACCTTTTGAAAAAATTTTGCATCGTTTGGATTTTACATGCAAAAAAAAAAGCCTTTCTGGGAGGTTTTTGAAGCGCTTCACTTCTGTAATTTAAACTTATACGAAACGGTTCATACTTTGAACGATGTTAGATAAACGTATAAAGTCCAAACGGAATTTTTTAAATCCAATAACCTTTATCTGTCGTAGAGATACGATGGTTTAAATTAGAGTTAAGTGTGAAAAGTAAAATTCTTTCTTACGTGAACTGAAAGCGCGGAAACGGTTTAAAGCGAATCAAATACTTGTTGTAACTGTGGTCTTCTTACCGAAGACTAGTTTGGTGCAGCTCTTCATGCAACTGTAGTGGACTGACAAAGCAGCCAGTCCACAGTGAAGTAGCCGAAAGGGGCACGCGTCAACTCACGCCGTCTGGCGTTAAGTCTGGAACAGGATACGTGATGAATGTGATAAAGAAAAGAACGTAGCTACTAGAACACTTAACTTTTATATCGTCCTTTGGTATACAGCAATCTTGATGAGACAAGTGAGACTATCTTGAGATACATGCAATGGTACAAATGGTTAATGGCGCCTTGCTATGTCGTAGCCATTAACTTAGCTGAAGGCTATTCTAACTGTCTCTCGGCAAATGAGAGAAAGGCTTCGTCAGTGTAGTCGCTAGCAACGTCGTCGTACAACTGGGGCGAGTGCTAGTACGTCTCTCGAGACCTGCCTTGTGGTGGCGCTCGATCTGCGATCACTGCCAGTGGCGACACGCGGGTCCGACATGTACTAATGGACCGCGGCCGATTTAAAGCTACCACCTAGCAAGTGTGGTGTCTGGCGGTGACACCACACAACTCCATCCTTTGCAAGCCTCATCAGCTCCGTGAAACTACTGCAAATTACATCCTTCTGAATCTATTTATTGTATTCATCTCTTGGTCTTCCTCTACGATTCTTACCCCTCACGCTTCCCTCCAATACTAAATTGGTGATCCCTTGTTCTCTCAGAATGTGTCCTACAAACCGATCCCTTCTTCTAGTCACGGTGTGCCACAAATTCCTTTTCTCCCTAATACTGTGCGGTACCTCCACGTTAGTTATGTGATCTACCCATATAAACTTCAGCATTCTTCTGCAGCACCACATTTCAAGAACTTCTATTATCTTCTTGTCTAAACTGTTTATCGTCCATGTTTCACATCCATGCATGGCTACACTCCATACAAATACTTTCAGAAAAGACTCCTGACACTTAAATCTATACTCGACGTTAGCAAATGTCTCTTCTTCAAAAACGCTTTTCTGTCCATCGTCAGTCTACGTTTTATATCCCCTCTGCTTCGACATTCCTTAGTTATCTTGCTGCCAAAATAGCAATACTGAGCTACTGCTTTAAGTGTCTCATTTCCTAATCTAATTCCCTCAGCGTTGCCTCATGTAATTCGACTACATTCCATTATCCGCGTTTTGTTTTTGTTGATGTTCATCTTATATCCTCCTTTCAAGACATTGTACATTCCTTTCCACTGCTCTTCCAAGTACTTTGCTGTCTCTGACACAAATATTGTTTCAGCGGCAAACCTCAAAGTTTTTATTTCTTCTCCCTGAACTTTAATTCCTACTCCAAATTTTTATTTTGTTTCCTTTACTGCTTGCTCAATATACAGATTGAATAATACAGGGGATAGGCTACAACACTGTCTCACACCCTTCTCAACCACTGCTTCCCTTTCGTGCCCCTCGACTCATATAACTAACATCAGTTTTCTGTACAAATTGTAAATAGCCTTTCTCTCCCTGTATCTTACCCATGCCATCTTTAGAATTTGAAAGAGAGTATTCCAGTCAACATTGTCAAAAGCGTGATTTCCCTAAATCACTCCAGGCAAATGCCGGGATGATTCCTCTGAAAGGGCACGGCCGCCTTCCTTCCCAATCCTTCCCTAATCCGATGAGACCGATGACCACGCTGTCTGGTCTCCTTCCCCAAACCAACCAACCATTGTCAAAAGCTTTCTCTAACTTTACAAATTTTATAAACGTAGCTTTACCTTTCCTTAACCTTAACTGATGATGGTCGAAGTAGAGAGGATATAAAATGTAGACTGGCAATGGCAAGGAAAGCGTTTCTGAAGAAGAGAAATTTGCTAACATCGAATATAGATTTAAGTGTGAGGAAGTCGTTTCTGAAAGTATTTGTATGGAGTGTAGCCATGTATGGAAGTGAAACGTGGACGGTAAGTAGTTTAGACAAGAAGAGAATAGAAGCATTCGAAATGTGGTGCTACTGAAGAATGCTGAAGATTAGATGGGTAGGTCACATAACTAAGGAGGAGGTATTGAATAGAATTCGAGAGAAGAGAAATTTGTGGCACAACTTGACTACAAGAAGGGATCGGTTGGTAGGGCATATTCTGAGGCATCAAGGGATCGCCAATTTGGTATTGGAGGGCAGCGCGGAGGGTAAAAATCGTAGAGGGAGACCAAGAGATGAATACACTAAACAGACTCAGAAGGATGTAGGTTGCAGTAGGTACTGGGAGACGAAGAAGCTTGCACAGGATAGAGTAGCATGGAGAGCTGCATCAAACCAGTCTCTGGACTGAAGACAACAACAACAACAACAACAACAACAACAACCCATCTTCTGTGAGGTGTCGTAGAGTCAGTATTGCCTCGCGTGTTCCTACATTTCTCCGGAATGCAAATTGATCTTCCCTGAGGTCGCCTTCTGCCACTTTTTCCACTCCTCTGTAAAGATTCGTGTTAGTATTCTGCAACCGTGATTTATTAAATTGATAGTTCGGTAATTTTCACACCTGTCAGCGCCTGCTTTCTTTGGAGCTGGATTTACTATATTCTTCTCGAAGTATGCGGGAATTTCACCTTTCTCATACATCTTGTTCAGCAGGTGGAAGAGCGTTGTCATGGTTGCCTCTCCCAAGGCTATGAGTATCTCTAACGGAATGTTGTCTGCTTACGGGGCCTTGTTCCGACTTGGGTCTTTCATTGATTTGTCAATTTCCTCACGCAGTATCAATCTCCCTTCTCATCTTCATCTACGTTCTCTTCAATTTCTATAATACTGCCCTCACGTACATCGCCCTTGTATAGACCCTCTATATACTTCTTCCACCTTTCTGCTTTCCCTTCTTTACTTAGGACTGGTTTTCCATCTGAGCTCTTGATATTCATACAGATGGTTGTCTTTTCACCAAAGGTCTCTTTAACTTTCCTGTAGGCGTTAACTACCAGTCCCCTAGGGACATACGCTTCTAAATCCTTAGATTTGTCCTCTAGCAATTCCTTTTTAGCAATTTAGCACTTCCTGTCAATCTCAATTAGATGTATTATCTTTCGGCTGCTTCATTTAATGCATTTTCTAATATTTTCTCCTTTCATCAATTGAATTCAGTATCTCTTGTGTTACTCAAGGATTTCCACTAGCCTTCGTCTATTTACCTACTTGATTCTCTGCTGCCTTCACTGTTTCATCTCTCAATGCTACCCATTCTTTTTCTGCTGTATTCTTTCCTCCGTCTTGTAAGTCGTTCCCTAATGCTCCTTCTGGAACTCTGTACAATCTCTGGTTCTTCCAGTTTATCCAGGACCCATCTCCTTAAATTTCTAGTCAAATACTCAAAAATGCCTTCTTACAACAAAACTGAAAACTTGCTTTCAGAAATCTAGCTACATTCGGATTTTACGTGCATATTTTTTTTTTTTTTGTTTCTTAGGCGCTCCACCTCTAAGTTTGAAATTTGTACGAATCGGTTCAAATTTTGCTAGAATGTAGACAAATACCGTTGCCTCGATATAAGCAACGTCTTTCGAAAGACCATAAAAAACCTGTACCGTATCACTCGTTACCCGAGTAAATAAGGATCTACATCGTTTACCAAACTATGGCGGTCTAGTATCAAAATTAGTGTAGAGTAAAAGTTAGGAACCAGACTGAAAAATGCGTCCATTGTAGCACAAAGAAGTGAATATGTACTGGGCAGAGTTAGAGATGTAAAAGAAGCTTTTCGACTTATCTGTCAGCTTCAAACACATTTAAATCGAACATCTTGATATATTCGCGTTTTTTTTACGAGTTTATCCTACGTCTCCAGCGCAGTGAGCTCTCTTAGACCCACCCCCCCGTTACATGTGTGGTGAGGAATGTAAGAACAAATAGACAGACATTTATGAGCTTGTAGAGAGTGGGATGGATCTACAATAGAAAGTATCCGAGAGTGAGGGTGTTTTATAGTAGGGAGTATCCTATATTTTAATGAGACCCAGTGTCATACTGCACAACATGAGAAATGCCACATTGGATAACATGATGGCATGTGCCATGTTATGCGGCGTGACATAATGTATCACGTTAATTTACTTGATACAGTGCATTATGGGCACTAACACTAAGAAGTAAAACAGCGCTAATATGTCAAAATGTTTTGATTTAAATGTTGTTGTAGCTTCCAGATAAGTCGAAAAGCTGGTTCCCTTCTTTTGCATCTCTAACTTTGCGTAGGACACACTGTAGCTTTTTGTGCTACGATAGGAGCGTTTCTCATTCTGGTGTGAATATAATAATATGTATACTGCACCTGTTGAGGACATTAAGGTGGCTTGATTGATCTTTAATATGACATAATTATAACAAATATATGTGGACAGCTGGCCGGACGGTGTGACCGAGCGGTTCTAGGCGCCTCAGTCCGGAACCGTGCTGCTGCTACGGTCGCAGGTTCAAATCCTACCTTGGGCATGGAGGTGTGTGATGTCCTTAGGTTAGTTAGGTTTAAGTAGTTCTAAGTCTAGAGGACTGATGACCTCAGATGTTAAGTCCATAGTGCTTAGAGGCATTTGAACCATTTGTGGACAGCTGCGTCGTAAAGTAACGAACAAACAAGAATTAAAAGTTTCACATACGATTTAAAGTACATTGTGAACATTTTTTACCGTCACAAAAACAAGTGCTGTGAACCGATCATGGACCTCGGGTACAACACTGTGATGGAATGATCGTTTGCGACTGGAATTCCACCATTTTGATGCTGTTCATTGATAATTCGCAGTTACGGACCACACTGTACACTGTCGGCCGAGCGAGATGGCACATTCCTTAAGGCTCACATTCCCATTAGAGAGGAGCGGAGAGTAAATTCACATCTGGCCACATAGTCATGTCCGCCTCCGTAGCTGAGTGCTTTGCGGGGGTCCCGGCTTCGATTCCCGCTGCGGCCAGGGACAAGTCGTGCCCCCCCCCCCCCCAACATGAAAATACAAATATTTGACGGTAGCATTCGTAAGAAAATACAGTCCGCCTCCGCACGCATGACCTCGCATTCCTACTTGCGTTACATATAAACAAAGCCCTCGCTACGTGGACTACTGGACTGCTCTGCCGTAGCTTCTTGCAAAGTACAGTGTTTCAAAGCGTCATCATAGCAGTTCGATGTGTAATTACATTAACTCACTGAAACTAACAACTACACTCACTAACGTAAGTTCAGAATAGCCACTGACTATTGTCTGTTTATTCGTATCCTCCACATAAGGTGGCACATTCGCTAAAGGAAATGGTTCAAATGGCTCTGAGCACTATGGGACTTAAGATCTGAGGTCATCAGTCCCCTAGAACTTAGAACTACTTAAAACTAACCAACCTAAGGACATCACACACATCCATGCCCGAAGAAGGATTCTAATCTGCGACTGTAGCGGCCGCGCGGTTCCATACTGAAGCGCCTAGAACCGCTCGGCCACTACGGCCGGCGCTAGAGGAAAACTGTTTACTTACTCATACGCTCTTGCTATATTTCTTGATGAGATTACAGTTTTATGTTTTCAACATGCTGAAGACATTGATATTTTCTAGCTCTCACTGCTTCCACTTCAACAGAATTGGGGTGAACGGCGTTCCCAATTGTAAATAACTTAGGTAAATTACGGAAAGTTCCACTTTCTTTCTCATGGACGAGCCAATAGGGCCGGACCGACCGCGGGGTCATCCTCTGCAAATGGCGCCGTTGAATGCGGTAAGAGGGGCATGTGGTCAGCTCACCACCCTCATGGTCGTTGTCGAGGTTCTTGACCTTGGAACCGCTACTCATCGGGCGAGAAGCTCCTCAGTTGGCCTCGCGAAGCTACGTGCACCCCGTACGAGTCCTCCCACCAAGGAAAAAACTCTAGCTATACCGGGAATCCAACCAGAGTCTGCCACATGCCAGTCAACAATGCTAGTCATACAGCTATAGACGCGAAAACTAATTTTAAATGGTCCATCACAATAATCATTGATAGTAGATGATTTAGTATGCCTCTGAATTAGTATCAGGTAACCTGCGTTTTACGTAACAGTTTTCACTATTCTGTCATGTGCACGTTTGCTTTCCTCTTCCGTCTTTGCCTCGCTACTATAGTCGTTCTTCTTCCGCCTTCTGAAGAAAATTGATGTATTCATCGAAAATATTGCATGTTTCTTTACCCAAAAGAACAGTGGATGGCTGTAATCCTGTGGTGTTATGACACAAACTATAACTGTTTCCAAATAGCGTAAACGTTCCATCTCCTTCTCGTGGTTTTTCCCACAGTGTACGTGGAATAGGTGTCCAAATTCAAATATTATTCATTCTGATGGTGCGGTGCTGGCCTATAAGAATATAGCAATATGTGGCGAGTTCCCCATTCTGTATGAAACCTTTCCACAGAGCTGAATAGAATTGAGGACCGTTGTTTCATAAAATGCACTTTAATCTTTTAATTACGGCCGGCTGGTGTGGCCGTGCGGTTCTAGGCGCTTCAGTTTGGAACCGCGAGACCGCTACGGTCGCAGGTTCGAATCCTACCTCGGGGATGGATGTGTGTGATGTCCTTAGGTTAGTTAGGTTTAAGTAGTTTTAAGTTCTAGGGGACTGATGACCTCAGATGTTAAGTCCCATAGTGCTCGGAGCCATTTGATTTAATTACGATTTTGTTATTGGCTTTTCTTACCGGACAGAGCCGTACAAATTCCGAAAAGGCGTCCGTAACAATCGGAATTTGTGTAAAGTTTCCCTTAGATCTAGGCAACGAGCCATACGAGGACCGAGATTTCTTCAGGTTTCTGTGGTATAATGCTATGCATAAAATCTTTTTATTGAACGGTAGATACATTAGTTTTCTGTGCTAGATCGCAGTACTTCATGTTCGATCTGACTTTCTGGGTCATATTGTCGAAAATTACTCTATCTTTCCACTTCAGCCTGCACTTGCTTGGTCCGAAATGCGCATAATAGTAGAACAGAGCGGCCCGCGGCTTGTCCGGCCCGCTAGCGATAGGAACACCCGAATCAAAACATTCGATTCAGTTAGTTGTATCTGTATGTATCCGCTGGATTATCATTCATTCATTTTGTTCGGGCCAAACCAGTCTGTGGGAATAGCCTAACGAAAACAGTCGACCCAGTCCGTTGTAGGTTTGCATATTTAACGAACTATTCTTTTTTTCTTTTCAGGTGAAACCAGTCTGTAGTTTCTCTGTCTATTGAACCACATATTCTCGTTCGTTCAGACTGAGTTATCTATTCACTCTTCTGAGTTAAACCAGTATGTTGTACTTTCATTAGTTGAATTAAAGCAGTGGTATACAACCGGCATACACATATCTCGGGGGTTGCCCTAACGTCCGTGGGTACGAGAAGAGGAGACACGCCAAAGTAAAATAAACAATATTGTGCTTGCTGTGGCCTTCAGTCTGAAGACTGATTTGATGCTGCTCTGTCCTCTGCAAGCTTCATCATCTGCTGCAACCAAATTATACATATTCATTCAATTGTTTACTGAAGAGACAGATTCTTCTTTTCGTCTTTTTAAAATCGATTAATGTATTGCTATGGATTAAGTGGTTCCAGATGCAGGTAGGTAACTTAAGGGTATCTGAAAAGGAAAGGAACACTGCCAAATTTTTGCGACTCTTTGCGTTTTGCTTCACTGAAATGTTGTAATTATGTCTGTTAATTAAAAACCGTTTCACTCTAGACCTTTAACACTTATTCAGCCTTATATTTGTGTGGAAGAAAAAAAAATACATATATTATGCAGAAAATTACGTTACCGGCTATGCACGTACAAATCATACTCATGCACAGAAACATGTGTACATTTTATAGCGTTTGAAAAGTAGCAAGTGCAATATTTCACGCTTATGAATAGTATATTCTCTTTTATATCTCAATTAAGCCTATATCTATAGCCACAATCCACGTTCTCGCCGCAATTGAGCGTTAAGTGTGACGTGTTACGTTCCCTGCGCTGCCGCCCAGGCGAGCAGTGGCAGCGGAGAGGTGGCGAGTATCGGCCGCTGGCTGCAGCCGTGTCACAACAGGCGCTGCTCCTTACCTCTAGCACTCGCCACCTCCTGCGTTCGGCTGCCCACCTGACCGATCAGGAGGCTGTCTGCGCACCCTCTTCAGCAGGCACGGAAGGAAATTGCCGGAGGGCGTGGGGAAGGAGTGGCGGGAGGGGGACGGTGTACAAACCCGTACCAGGTGTAAGTTAGTGGCTAAACATATTGCCATCACTCATCACCATCCCAACCAATGCCAGCGAAAATAATTGCTACAGATCGGCCTTGTAAACACGCAAGTACACTTACATCCATTATTCATTAGAATTAAGGATCCTAGTTTTACTAATGCCAGTAGTAGACTTAAGCCAGATAATACGATCCTACCATCATTCACCAATATAAGCAAGCATGATCGCATCAGTCCAACTAGTACGTTCAAATAAGGACTCTGATCCCCACAAACGAAGGTATAAGTTATCTAGTCAGTGCCCAGTGCATAGCTGAAGCTGGAAAAAATACAAAAGTACTGAAAGCAAAACAAAAATCTCAAAAGCCCAAATACAAATAAAAATTACAGAACACAAAAATGGCAATAATATTCATTTGCACATCGTATTAACTTTATTTTCTTTTTATTTGTATATTAGTCCAAAAAGTCGAGTTATTGACAAAAATGCAGAAGCCGACAATACAGTCACATAGGTCATAGTTATTTATATAATTAATGTGCCACCAGTGTTGAAGGTGTAGCCGCAAATCTCTGTACTCTTCTATCAGATCGGACAATCAAGTTGCCCAAACAACTTCTCCGTCGGTACTCGTAGGCGAGTTGGTTGATTTGGGGGGAGGGGACTAAACAGAGAGGTCATCGGTCCCATAGGATTAAGGAAGGATGGGGAAGGAAGTCGGCCGTGCTCTTTCGGAGGAACCATCCCGCCATTCGCCTGAAGCGATTTAGGGAAATCACGTAAAACCTTAATCAGGATGGCCGGACGCGGGTTTGAACCGTCCTCCTGCCGAATACGCGTCCAGTGTGCAAACCACTGTGCCACCTCGCTCTGTGGCGCCCGTAGAAAGCAGCTGTCGCAGTACACTGTTCGCGTTCGCAGTTCGTACAGTATCCAGTAATGGTCCTCTGTGAGTTCCTTAACGTAAAACCCTCAAAAGACGATTTCCTCATCGAACTAATATTTTCAGAAATACTGTTTTTATTCGGCTCTCCCTTACATTATTTGTCTCTAAAAATGTTGGCAACCTTAGTCGCAGTTCACGTATAACACTCGCAAAGGCTAAAAAAGTATGTAAGAGACTGAATGAAAATAATCATCGAACAGACGCAACTTTCAGAGGCTTGTGCCTGTCGGTTGTCTCACCGAGCGAGGTAGCGCGGTAGTTCGCACACTGGCCTCGCATTCGGGAGGACGACGGTTCAAACCCGCGTCCGGCCATCCTAATATAGGTTTTCCGTGATTTCCCTAAAACGCTTACGGCAAATGCCTGGATGGTTTCTTTGAAAGGGCACGATCGATTTCCTTTTCTATCCTTCCCTAATCCGAGCTTGTGCTCCGTTTCTAATGACCTCGTTGTGGACGGGACGTTGAACACTAATCTCCGTTTCGTCTTCCTCTCTTGTCTCACATTAAGTAATAAAACACTCAAACCCGAGAGTGAGTCAAAAACACTGATATAGCTAACGTGGCCACAGGGACTAGTTTCATTCGATTCTTTAATTATACTGAAAAAAAAAGACTGAACGAAATAAGAATCGACTAGCGAGTCGCCTGCCATCCTGTGGCTCTGTGCTAGCTGGACATCCGCACTACGCGACCCGCGACACGCCTAGCCAGGCGCTTCCCACGGCACCGTTTCCTCAATCAAAGATTTTTTATTTAGAGATGTCTTGCTCGCATTTGTTAGATGTAATTTAAACGATTACAATCGGTGTTTTTTTTTTTGATGACGACTTTGTGTGTTTCTTTCGTAACAAGGTAACTAGTATTTAGTCGGTTGGTTGGTTGGTTGTAGATTAACGGGACTAAACTGCGTGGTTATCAGTCGGATGTTTTGTCCTGATGAGGACTTATTACAGTCGAAACCGGCTAACAGCAACATATAACAAATGCGATCAAGAGAGTTGTGAATGAAGTGATACAGTTTTCTAAATACTAAATTTAAAACATGATAAGTTAAGGCTGAAATAAAGCTGCCAATATTGGCCTGCTACTCAATAATTATTTGGAAATAAGCTGAGTTTTATTTCATTTCCAAAATTCGAAACTTATTTTAACAACAGTGTACTTTAATCAAATATACGCAACTAAATACGCAATAAATGAAAACTTTTCCACGACTGCAAACAACGGAAAACCAAACTTAATGTTCGAAAATAGTTGTCTAGAATAGAGTTACTATCAATCAAAAGAAGAGCATCGACATCATCCGAATGTAAAATGGTTCAAATGGTTCTGAGCAAATGTTTCAATTGGCTCTGAGCACTATGCGACTTAACTTCTGAGGTCATCAGTCGCCTAGAACTTAGAACTAATTAAACCTAACTAACCTAAGGACATCACACACATCCATGCCCGAGGCAGGATTCGAACCTGCGACCGTAGCGGTCGCTCGGCTCCAGACTGTAGCGCCTAGAACCGCACGGCTTACCGGCCGGCTCCGAATGTAAATGTGACCATCTAGTACTGAGAATAAAATCAGCAGAACTGAAATTTCTTTCTGAAACAGAGCTAGATGCTTGTATACACAATCTTTTTCTGACAAACTTCTGAATAGTTGAAAAATTTTGACCTGTAGTTGTCAAGTAGGAAACCACATTTTCTTCATTTTGTAGTTTTAATTTAAATATCTCTGCAGCTCATCTACTGGAGTAATACTAAAATCGCCATCTCTCCACAAAGCAAACATCTTTACTTCATCTGGTAAAGGAGTTTTTGTGGAATTTGATGAAAGAAATGCCTCTTCAGGGTTTGTACATTCCTCTTTCACCATAATCTTTTTACCTAGCTGAAAAAATTCAAAATCTCTCTAATAAATCGTTTTGCAAATCCGCGCCAATGTGAATCCTACACTCAATATGAAAGTTTATTGAAAATAAAACCAAATACTCTGTTTTATGTATTTTCATTCAATATCAGGCCTCCGCCTAGGTCGTCCACAAATTCGATCGGGTCTTCTGATAAAGGAGACACATATATTCGGCTATTCTTTAGGCGAGGGTACATCGACTCTCAACCTATGAGGCCTATACTCGATTCTGTGACCAACCTTGGTTTCGACTGAGAGCCGTCAGTTCTCTTCGGAACTGACCTCTAGGGTGCTACTAACTTAGCAATAAATGGAATGTGCGTCTTACCTCTACCACGAATTCGCGCCTCTTATCTTCAGATATCACTTTTAAATTACGAAAACGTGGGCAGAGAAAAGTTGCTAACTCATGGCACCTCTGGACAGTTAACATTTCCTATAAGTATAATATGAGACGTATACGAAAAAGTCCTATTTCAGAGGCTTCTCTGTCCTTGGGTGCTGACTCAAATGTTATAGTAGTGTCATTTTCCATGGCAACAGAAGGTGCAGTGTAGGTGATTTCTCCAGTCCTAATTCGTGGGAAGCCTCCTTGAAAGGCTGAGAAAACGCTAATGTTTTAAAAGCTATA
The DNA here is from genome assembly GCF_023898315.1 of Schistocerca nitens. NCBI lineage: Eukaryota > Metazoa > Arthropoda > Insecta > Orthoptera > Acrididae > Schistocerca > Schistocerca nitens. Next base: position 803,763,301 of record NC_064616.1, on the reverse strand, counting down.
AAATAAGTGATAACGTTTAAGAATTACAGTAACGACTTTTCGTAGAAGATAGGATAAGGAAAGGCAAACCAACGTGAATAGCATTTGTAGTTTTATAAAAAGCTTTTTACAATGTTGACTGCTGTACTCTCTTTCAAGTTCTAAAGATGGAAAGGGTAAGATACAGGGAGGGAAAGGCTATTTACGATTTGTACAGAAAAAGAGATAACAGATGACAGCTATAAGAGAGGCGTGGGTCACGAAAGGGAAGCAGTGGTTGAGAAAGGAGTGAGACAGGGTTGTAGCTCATCCCCAGTGACATTCAATCTGTATATTGAGCAAGCAGTAAAGGAAACAAAAGAAAAATTTGAAGTAGGAATTAAAGTCCAGGGAGAAGAAATTAAAAACTTCGAGGTTTGCCGCTGAAACAGTATTTGTCTCAGAGACAGCAAAGTACTTGGAAGAGCAGTGGAAAGGAATGTACAATGTCTTGAAAGGAGAATATAAGATGGACATCAACAAAAGCAAAACGCGGATAATGGAATGTTGTCGAATTATATCAGGTGAGGCTGAGGGAATCAGTTCAGAAAGTGAGGCAATTAAAGCAGTAGATGAGTTTTGATATTTGGGCAGCAAAATACACTCCTGGAAATGGAAAAAAAGAACACATTGACACCGGTGTGTCAGACCCACCATACTTGCTCCGGACACTGCGAGAGGGCTGTACAAGCAATGATCACACGCACGGCACAGCGGACACACCAGGAACCGCGGTGTTGGCCGTCGAATGGCGCTAGCTGCGCAGCATTTGTGCACCGCCGCCGTCAGTGTCAGCCAGTTTGCCGTGGCATACGGAGCTCCATCGCAGTCTTTAACACTGGTAGCATGCCGCGACAGCGTGGACGTGAACCGTATGTGCAGTTGACGGACTTTGAGCGAGGGCGTATAGTGGGCATGCGGGAGGCCGGGTGGACGTACCGCCGAATTGCTCAACACGTGGGGCGTGAGGTCTCCACAGTACATCGATGTTGTCGCCAGTGGTCGGTGGAAGGTGCACGTGCCCGTCGACCGGGGACCGGACCGCAGCGACGCACGGATGCACGCCAAGACCGTAGGATCCTACGCAGTGCCGTAGGGGACCGCACCGCCACTTCCCAGCAAATTAGGGACACTGTTGCTCCTGGGGTATCGGCGAGGACCATTCGCAACCGTCTCCATGAAGCGTCGTCTCACGCGGTCTGCACGTCCAGCACGAACGCTGGTCCAACTGAGGCGCCAGGTGGAAATGGCATGGCAAGCCGTTCCACAGGACTACATCCAGCATCTCTACGATCGTCTTCGTGGGAGAATAGCAGCCTGCATTGCTGCGAAAGGTGGATATATACTGTACTAGTGCCGACATTGTGCATGCTCTGTTGCCTGTGTCTATGTGCCTGTGGTTCTGTCAGTGTGATCATGTGATTTATCTGACCCCAGGAATGTGTCAATAAAGTTTCCCCTTCCTGGGACAATGAATTCACGGTGTTCTTATTTCAATTTCCAGGAGTGTAGCTGATGATGGTCGAGGTAGAGAGGATATAAAATGTAGACTGGCAATGGCAAGGCAAGCGTTTCTGAATAAGAGAAATTTGTTAACATTTAGTATAGATTTAAGTGTCAGGAAGTCGTTTCTGAAAGTATTTGTGTGGAGTGTAGCCATGTATGGAAGTGAAACATGGACTATAAATAGTTTGGACAAGAAGAGAAAAGAAGCTTCCGAAATGTGGTGCTACAGAAGAATGCTGAAGTTTATATGGGTAGATCACGTACTGAAAAGAATTGGGGAGGAGAGAATGCTGTGGCACAACGTGACAGAAGAAGGGATCGGGTGGTAGGACACCTTCTGAGGCATCAAGGAATCGCCAGTTTAGTACTGGAGGGAAGTGGATGGGGGGGGGGGAGGGGTAAAAATCGTAGATGGAGACCGAGAGATGAATACATTAAGCAGATTCAGAAGAATGTATGTTGCAGTAATTATTCGGAGATGAAGAGGCTGGCACAGGATAGAGTAGCATGAAGAGCTGCATCAAACCACAACAACAACAAAAGCCTTTGCCTGCAGTGTCGACTAACGTCTGAACAGTATCCAAAAAACCTCCCTATAATTCCGTACGGCCAATGGCCTTGCCGCAGTGGTAACACCGGTTCCCGTCAGGTCACAGAAGTTAAGTGCTGTCGGGTCTGCTGAGCTCTGTTGGCAAGCGGGGTGCAGTCAGTCCTTGTGAGGCAAACAGAGGAGTTACTTGATTGAGAAGTAGAGGCTCCGGCCTGGTAGACTGACATACGGCAGGGAGGGCGGTGTACTGACCACATGCCTCTCCATATCCACATCCAGTGATGCCTGTGGGCTGAGGATGACACGGCGGACAAGTTCATGAATCCATGGGCCATGTATGTCAGCAGGGTACTATTCAAGCTGGTGGATGCTCTGTATTCATGTGGAGCGCGTGCAGTTGGAGTGATATGAGATCCCTGATACGTCTAGATGCGACTCTGATAGGTGACACGTACGTAAGCATCCTGTCTGATCACCTGCATCCAATCATGTCCATTGTGCATTCCGATGGACTTTGGCAATTCAAGCAGGACAATGCGACTCCCCACACGTGCATAACTGCTACAAAGTGGCTCCAGGAACACACTTCGGAATTTAAACACTTCCGCTGGCCACCAAACTCCTGAGACACGAACGTTATTGAGCATATCTGGGATGCCTTGCAAAGTGCTGTTCAGAAGAAATCTCCACACCCTCGTACTCTTATGGATTTATGGATAGCTCTGCAGGCTTCATGGTGTCAGTTCAGTACTATTTCAGACATTAGTCGAGTCAATGCGAGATCGTGTTGCGGCGCTTCTGCGTGCTCACTGGAGCCCTACACGATGTTACGTAGGAGTACTAATTTTTTTGGCTCTTCGGTGTATCTTATAAGGTAACTGACTGACTGGCATGTTAACCATCCCCTCCTCCAAGAATAGGAACGCTGTTGTGTACAAAACAATCACGTGTCGTCGCAGGCGTATGTGTACAATTGTGTAAATACAGATTCCTGTTCGAGTCGAGGGGCGTGTCCTGACAGTGCGGAGCAGGTGGTTGCTGCCCCCCAGCTATCTCTCTATGCCCGAGTCAGGTGCGCATATCTAACATTATTTATGAGTTCATCTACACTCCTGGAAATTGAAATAAGAACACCGTGAATTCATTGTCCCAGGAAGGGGAAACTTTATTGACACATTCCTGGGGTCAGATACATCACATGATCACACTGACAGAACCACAGGCACATAGACACAGGCAACAGAGCATGCACAATGTCGGCACTAGTACAGTGTATATCCACCTTTCGCAGCAATGCAGGCTGCTATTCTCCCACGAAGACGATCGTAGAGATGCTGGATGTAGTCCTGTGGAACGGCTTGCCATGCCATTTCCACCTGGCGCCTCAGTTGGACCAGCGTTCGTGCTGGACGTGCAGACCGCGTGAGACGACGCTTCATCCAGTCCCAAACATGCTCAATGGGGGACAGATCCGGAGATCTTGCTGGCCAGGGTAGTTGACTTACACCTTCTAGAGCACGTTGGGTGGCACGGGATACATGCGGACGTGCATTGTCCTGTTGGAACAGCAAGTTCCCTTGCCGGTCTAGGAATGGTAGAACGATGGGTTCGATGACGGTTTGGATGTACCGTGCACTATTCAGTGTCCCCTCGACGATCACCAGTGGTGTACGGCCAGTGTAGGAGATCGCTCCCCACACCATGATGCCGGGTGTTGGCCCTGTGTGCCTCGGTCGTATGCAGTCCTGATTGTGGCGCTCACCTGCACGGCGCCAAACACGCATACGACCATCATTGGCACCAAGGCAGAAGCGACTCTCATCGCTGAAGACGACACGTCTCCATTCGTCCCTCCATTCACGCCTGTCGCGACACCACTGGAGGCGGGCTGAACGATGTTGGGGCGTGAGCGGAAGACGGCCTAACGGTGTGCGGGACCGTAGCCCAGCTTCATGGAGACGGTTGCGAATGGTCCTCGCCGATACCCCAGGAGCAACAGTGTCCCTAATTTGCTGGGAAGTGGCGGTGCGGTCCCCTACGGCACTGCGTAGGATCCTACGGTCTTGGCGTGCATCCGTGCGTCGCTGCGGTCCGGTCCCAGGTCGACGGGCACGTGCACCTTCCGCCGACCACTGGCGACAACATCGATGTACTGTGGAGACCTCACGCCCCACGTGTTGAGCAATTCGGCGGTACGTCCACCCGGCCTCCCGCATGCCCACTATACGCCCTCGCTCAAAGTCCGTCAACTGCACATACGGTTCACGTCCACGCTGTCGCGGCATGCTACCAGTGTTAAAGACTGCGATGGAGCTCCGTATGCCACGGCAAACTGGCTGACACTGACGGCGGCGGTGCACAAATGCTGCGCAGCTAGCGCCATTCGACGGCCAACACCGCGGTTCCTGGTGTGTCCGCTGTGCCGTGCGTGTGATCATTGCTTGTACAGCCCTCTCGCAGTGTCCGGAGCAAGTATGGTGGGTCTGACACACCGGTGTCAATGTGTTCTTTTTTCCATTTCCAGGAGTGTAGTTTACCGTTTCACGATCTCACGTATTACGATTGCAGTTTCTGGTACTTTCCGGCCCATGGGATGGTCGATTTCTTTCATGATGTGATTTAAACCTATTGTGTGGAACATATTCGTTCTTTCTCTGCATGATATTGCCTCACCGATCGAACCTGCTTTGTCCATAGCATCGCGGTAGGCCAGCACTGAGATTTTAACGATCGTCGTCATTTCTTTCACGTTACTCTCGTTTTACTTTGAGAACTTCAGTTTGGTCAATAATTGAAGATACTTGCTCCATAGTCCATAATATGGGGTGAGCACCTACTTTTAACGTACCGCGAGTGCTAACTTTTGTATTAGAATCTTTCTGTTTCACAGGATGATCGAGACAGGCATTGTCATTCCAGTATTTCTGCATATATTCTCATATAGTACCATGATCTCTTGCGTAGTTTGGCGACCTAAGGATTTTTGATTTTACATCATAGTTGTTTTCTCGAGACCAAAATTTGTTTAAAGTGCGGTTTCAAATCCTATAACGTGGAATAATTTTAGGATTCACTCATACCCTAAATATGTGCTACTCCTTTCACCGGATGATGCACATGTCTATTTTAGTCTATTCGATGTAATGTTTCGGAAGTGTGTGTTTGAACTGTTTGATGACAGCCACAGCATGGATTCCTTGTTTGAGTTCATAATTTAGAAAATTGTCTAAAGTTACATGAGACATGTTAACAATATTACTATCTATTTCGCGTAATGTTGAATTAATATCTTCCCGTCCGAGTTCATTATTCACTCCATTTCACTCTTCGCCTCATTCTATGACTTTCTGGTCGGATTGCGTCTACTTCAGTGCTCAACTCATTGCACTGCCTCTGAACGCCGCAAATTAATACTGTAGCAGGTACTCTTGATTTTCACAACTGAGCCTTGCTGACTAACATTTTCGTTCGTTTGCATTGCTCAAGTGTCATAAACTCTCGAAATTCAGTTCCGATTTCATGTGCGACCTGACATTCTTCTAGTAAGCTCTGTTCTCACACTAACTTACTGTAATCGTCCTTATTTCATTTCGAAAATTTTCTATTTTTTTACTCATTTTTTGATTAGAAATTCGATTATTGGATCACGCTTTTGCAGTATCTGTGACATTAGATCATTACTAACAGTACTCTGTCTCGCTTTCTGACTGACTGTTAGTGTTCAGCTTTGCATTGCCAAATCTAAACCACCAATGCCACTGTCTTCTCTTATACTAATTGTTTTATTTTCATTTTACACGTAAATCTCCAAGGTCATGGAACGCGTCAGTACATGAAATTACAACATAAATGTAATGACAGATGAAATAAAATATTTATGAACCCAAAAACAGACAAGCCATAAGTTTATGTAAACGCAGTCACAGGAATCAGCTTAATTTTTCAAAGAACTCCTCGACAGAATAGAAAGAGTGACCGATGAGGAAAATCTTTAGTTTCGATTTGAAACCGCGTGCATTACTATTAAGATTTTTGAGTTCTTATGACAGCGTATTGAAAATTGATGCGACAGTATACTGCACGCCTTTCTGCACAAGAGTCGAGGAAGTGCGATCCACATGCAGATTGGATTTCTGCCTTGTATTAACTGAGTGAAAGCTGCTAATTCTTGGAAATAAGCTGATATTGTTAACAAGAAACGAAAGTGAAGAATATATGTATTGAGAGGCCAATGTCAGAATACCCAGACTAATGAACAGGTGTCGACAAGAGGTTCGCGAACTTACACACCACTTATTGCCCGAATCGCCCGTTTCTGAGCCAAAAATATGGAAGACCTGCCCCAAAGAATAATACCACACGTCATAAAAAATGAAAATAAGCAAAGTAGACTACTTCTCGTGTCGAACTGTCACTTACTTCGGATACCGTTCGAATAGTAAAAATGGCAGCATTAAGTCTTTGAACAAGATCCTGAACGTTTGCTTTCCACGACAGTTTACTATCTATCTGAACACCTAGAAATTTGAACTGTTCAGTTTCGCCAATCATAAGCCCATTCTGTGAAATTGAAACGTCGGGTTTTGTTGAATTGTGTGTCACAAACTGTAAAACTGATTGTTACTATTATTTAGCGTTAGTTCATTTTCTACAAGCCATAAACTTAATGCCATGAACCAGTGCCAGTGTTGCACCTAAGATCATTTACTTCAAAGCTAGTGCCATCAGCAAACAGAAATAATTTAGAATCACTTGTATTACTAGAGGGCATAACATTTATATAAATAGGGAATAGAAGTGGCCTCAGCACTTATCCCTGGGGCACCCCACATTTGACCGTGGCCCACTCAGACCCCTCATCATAGCCATTCACATTGTGGTTCTCGTAAGTTCACAATTCTGTTAAACATTAACCGAGTCGACAAAATGACACCCTACATTAATAGTATCACCACCGTTTGGCTGTGTGTTGGCCATTGCAATAATGTTAACAATAATAACTGTTCGTTATAACTAAAGTGTATACGTAATTTAAAAATTCCTTCGCGAAATTAAAGTTATTAACAAGTCCACTATTTCTTTCCTATTCACTCTTAACAATGTTGCTTCCAGGTCTGTACGACGCGCCACTATTGCAAATAGCTGATGCACTCACCGTGTTATTATGTTATCTTCCCGGATGCATCCGAAGATTGCCTTTGTTTCAGGGTCCTGTAGCCGCTCCTCATCAGATGCAACGAAAAAATGCCTTTTGGTACCGTTAAACCTTTTACGTACAATAAGACCTTTGTTGTATTTATGGTGATGTGATATTATTCCTGCCGGTTATTATGCTGTCCTTTGTTGACTGATAAGTTTTAACTAAGTTTGACCATTTAATTATTTTGATAAGTAAATTCTTGAACACTAGTTGTTAATATTAAATCACTTTTCGAGATGTACACATTTCACACTACACGTTATTTAACAATACTGTGTACCATTAGCTTAAACGCGAGAACCGTTTTTCTGTATGACCGCTCTTGGCTCACCACAGTGAAACACCAACTAACTCTTCGTTCGCTGTGCTCGCTACTGGACACTGTTGGCGCCAGCGATACTGTCTTCAAACGTGGAAGGGTACAGTCTTGTCACCAAGGATATTTTTACAAGCAGTTTTCTTATGCTGTGTTACATCGTTGCGAGTGCCGCATCACTATTTGTAGACTCGCTGGACAGTCAGATGCCGCGCGGGATTAGCCGAGCGGTCTAGGGCGCTGCAGTCATGGACTGTGCGGCTGGTCCCGACGGAGGTTAGAGTCCTTCCTCCTTAGGATAACTTAGGTTAAGTAGTGTGTAAGCTTAGGGACTGATGACCTTAGCAGTTAAGTCCCAAAAGATTTCACACACATTTAAACATTTGTTTTGACAGTCCGAGTTGATAAACAACAACAAATCAGGCAGCATCGTTTACAGTGTGGTCACGGGCACGCCCAAACATGGTAGTTCCTTTCCGTCATTCTGTCACATCTTCCGACCTATCCACCCTACCGCGCTTATTCCATACATACGTATGACACATACACTTTACTGCTTTGATGTAGGACAGCATTCTACGGTCACGTGACTTGTACAAGTTCAGGGCACTCCAAATCGACTAATATTAACTTTTAACGGGGTGATTAAATTTAGGCCTGTGAGCTTGCTCAATGCCTGGAGACCAGAAGTTTCGACATCTCTTTCTCTCAGCACGATGAAGGAAAAAAGTACATGAAAATTTTCAGATGTGGCATGAAACATCTTATATTCAGATATATTTGTAGGTTAACACAAGCAGAAATGATATTAGGCCCAGTACACGGTGATGAAGATTGATTATTTCTCTCTCTTACTCAATGAACCAGATAGTTACCACGTTTGCCGGCATAGAATTGCTGTCCGTTTGATAGAATCAATTTTGGGAAACGTCAGAAGTCATCTGATACAATTACTAGGCCATATTATAATGGACCCTGAATTAAAAGGCAGTCTATCAGTTGAAACGAAGTTAAGATAAATTAACATAATGGTTTAACGTACCGCTGAAGACAGTGTCGTTGGAGGCAGAATACTAGCTCGTATAGGGAAGGAAATCGTCCATGAAGTCTTCAAAGGAACGATTGAAACATTTAAAGAAACCAAAGGAAACCAGATGGCCGGATTTTATAGGTGCTGATCTATAATGTGAGTCCACCACAGTCCCATCACCACAGCCACCATTCTGCTGAGGCAGTTTGTTTTAAGACTGTTGCTTGGGAAGCCATAGTTGCATCGTTATGCGAACTATGTATCAAAATAACGAAATAGCTTGTAGTGCAATATGTATTTCATACAGTTTTCAATTAAGCTGAAGCTTAATTTTCTACGTTTACCGCACTTTAGTAGAAATGGAAGTCCATCACGGAATGCTGGTTCTGTTTGTAGGCAAATAATGTGGTGTTTCAACCAGATTGACACGAGAATAGAGGTGTTGAACCACACGACAAAGAAAGTTGTTATAAATGTGGAAGAACAAAAGCTGAACAGAATGTTATTGTTTTATACACAAGCGATATAACTAGACTTGGGGGTATCATTCTGGAATCAAATTTTGCTCGGCAATATATTTTGAAAGTTATTTATGTATTCTTATTGATATTTTAATTTACTAGTACTGATAAAAAAACCCTTTTCGTACGTGAAAATAGTTTATTGAATACGTCTATTTCGATCTATAGCTTTGATCTAGATGCTCATTTCTTTCAACTAATAGTTTTTTAAAACCGTCGGAAAAAGTGGTGCAGTGTTCTCATATCAGGCTTAGGGGAAACCAGAATTGAAAACTTGGATTACACACTGATAGCTGATATGATAAATGTAAGTAAAATTATTAGTTTGAAAAAAGACCGAAAGTATGGCGCTATTTTATGTTGCAGCCAAAGGCATCCTTTATGTTGCTTAAGAACTAAATTTCAATACTTCAGAATATAGCTTGAAAGGAAACAAAGGGATTTCAGTTTGAAGCAGTCGATTAGATGTCCGTCGAGGGTTTCCAGTCGACTTGTGGCTGACAGAAAGGGTGGTGAATTCAACAGGTTTGAGTCACAAAGGATTCCAAGTCCATTCGTCGAATTGTGAGACCAGCGATTTAACCACTGCAGCTATCCTTACAGAAAAACAATTTGTCTCTCGCAGTTACTTCAATGATGGGAAAGGAAATCTGTGTTTCGGTATAGCGAGTGAAATAGGTGCAACGTTCTCGTAACATGGGGTCAAACGCATAGAGAAAGAGTAGCTGCCTGCCCAGTGAAACGGAGTTACGGTGCTGAAGAAAACACGGACAATACTCTTACAGTTGGTCACGCCAATCACACACTCAGCATTTCCTTCGCTGTTCGGCGATATTGTGTAGGTCTGTGAATGGTAGTCTCAGGACAGATGGGCGAGAATCGAAACGAGATGCAGAAAACAGCCTAACAATTGGCATGCGCTATGGCCATTGGCCCGACGCGTCACTACCACCGAGATCCCACGGGAGGCCACGAGCCAATAGTTCTGTGCGACGCGCATATATTCGACCATCTCGCAAATACAAAGACAGCTCCTTCCCCGCCAGCTGAAACTCTGACCAACAAACAAAGCACAATACTCTGCACTAAACTGATTCTGAACGGCGGATAAATTATTTGGTTTTCCAAATAATATGTTTAACAATATGATAAAAGGCCTGTTCAAAAATCAAGGCCGTTTACATATATCTGGAATTTGTCTCAGTATTGGAGGGCAGCGTGGAGGGTAAAAATCGTAGGGTCAGACCAAGAGATGAATACAGTAAGCAGATTCAGACGGATGTAGGTTGCAGTAGGTACTTGGAAACGAAAAAGCTTGCACAGAATAGAATAGAATAGCATGGAGAGCTGCAGCAAACCAGTCTCTGGACTGAAGACCACAAGCAGACTATAGGTCTATTTTGGCATTAGTGCCATTTTCTAGTACAGCGTGCAATTAATAGGAACGGTATGGATATCGTCTATTTGGTGTTAGTTTAAGTAAAAGATGTTCGACAGTTTTACTTACGTCTTTGTTTGCTTGGCGTATGCACGTTTTGGATTGTCTTGTGATCATTGTTTTCTCTCTTTATCTATTGTGAAATTTATTTATTTAGAGCAATTTTGACAACTAGTTTGAAGTTTGGCGGGTATTGGACGTACTGGTGTATGTTTACATTTATTTATATTTGCGTAGATGATGTTTAGATTGTCGTCTATAGTCATCGTGTGTGTAATATTTGGATTCTGGTACTGGATGGTTTATTGTTGTAGAATGTCAATAAAATTTTCTTGGTAGTTTTTGTGTTTTAGGTCTGATTCTTCGTTCAAAATACTTTACAGTGGATTTTCTGTATATATGTAAATTTCTGTTTCTTCTAAAATATTCATGATGATCTCTTCAGGAGTTTTTGTGTTACAGTTGGAGTGCACCGTCTGTTTTCTGCTATATGATTTTTCGTTTTTATATTTAGGAAGAAGTGAGACTGATTGCTATCCGAATCTCTTCTGTATTTCATTTATCAGCTGGTGAAAAAAAATTGTTCAAATGTGTCTCAGCACTATGGGACTTAACTGGTGAGGTCATCAGTCCCCTATAGCTTAGAACTAATTAAACCTAACTAACCTAAGGACATCACACACATCCATGCCCGAGGCAGGATTCGAACCTACGACCGTAGCGGTCGCGCGGTTCTAGACTGTAGCGCATAGAACCGCTCGGCCACTCCTGCTGGCTCAGCTGGTGAAATTTCTGCTCGTTTGTCCTACGTAGAATTTGTCACAGTTATCACATTTAATTTTATATACTACTGGATATGGATGATTTCGTATGATGGCTCTTCCTGAATGGATTTTTGTGTTCAAATTATTTGTTGTTGAGAACTGTATTTTAATCGTCGAATTTTTCAACGTGGTATTAATTTTATTCCAATATTTTCCATGTGGATGGCAGGTATGTATCTGGTTATCGTTTTTGTTGGACTTTTTCGTATGAGTGTTATATTCTTGTTTATTGAATGTTGCTTGGGCTTTGTTTTTTCATAATGAAATTGTTGTACTACCTGTGGGTTGAAATTATTTTTATACCATTTTGATGATAAGAACACTTCGGCTGTAAGTACTTTAATTATAAGGTGATGATACAGCTAAAGTGCTGCAAACTGGCTGTGCTTACAACAACATATACTTTGGTTACCACACCAGAAAGTTTACAACCTTTGCAGCATAAAGATTCATTTATTATTTGGTGAACTGTCTTGCGTGAACTCCTACCAAATCTATCCATGTTGTATTCATGTACCGAGTGTCAAATACATAGACACACATCAAAAAAAGTTCTGCATCACCCCAGTTCCCAGAACTGCTGAAGATAGACTTAGACTGTGGATACTGTATCACAGACACAGTCCCTTTGAGTGTTCAGAGATGTCACTAACCCGCCCAAATACACTCCTGGAAATGGAAAAAAGAACACATTGACACCGGTGTGTCAGACCCACCATACTTGCTCCGGACACTGCGAGAGGGCTGTACAAGCAATGATCACACGCACGGCACAGCGGACACACCAGGAACCGCGGTGTTGGCCGTCGAATGGCGCTAGCTGCGCAGCGTTTGTGCACCGCCGCCGTCAGTGTCAGCCAGTTTGCCGTGGCATACGGAGCTCCATCGGAGTCTTTAACACTGGTAGCATGCCGCGACAGCGTGGACGTGAACCGTATGTGCAGTTGACGGACTTTGAGCGAGGGCGTATAGTGGGCATGCGGGAGGCCGGGTGGACGTACCGCCGAATTGCTCAACACGTGGGGCGTGAGGTCTCCACAGTACATCGATGTTGTCGCCAGTGGTTGGCGGAAGGTGCACGTGCCCGTCGACCTGGGACCGGACCGCAGCGACGCACGGATGCACGCCAAGACCGTAGGATCCTACGCAGTGCCGTAGGGGACCGCACCGCCACTTCCCAGCAAATTAGGGACACTGTTGCTGCTGGGGTATCGGCGAGGACCATTCGCAACCGTCTCCATGAAGCTGGGCTACGGTCCCGCACACCGTTAGGCCGTCTTCCGCTCACGCCCCAACATCGTGCAGCCCGCCTCCAGTGGTGTCGCGACAGGCGTGAATGGAGGGACGAATGGAGACGTGTCGTCTTCAGCGATGAGAGTCGCTTCTGCCTTGGTGCCAATGATGGTCGTATGCGTGTTTGGCGCCGTGCAGGTGAGCGCCACAATCAGGACTGCATACGACCGAGGCACACAGGGCCAACACCCGGCATCATGGTGTGGGGAGCGATCTCCTACACTGGCCGTACACCACTGGTGATCGTCGAGGGGACACTGAATAGTGCACGGTACATCCAAACCGTCATCGAACCCATCGTTCTACCATTCCTAGACCGGCAAGGGAACTTGCTGTTCCAACAGGACAATGCACGTCCGCATGTATCCCGTGCCACCCAACGTGCTCTAGAAGGTGTAAGTCAACTACCCTGGCCAGCAAGATCTCCGGATCGGTCCCCCATTGAGCATGTTTGGGACTGGATGAAGCGTCGTCTCACGCGGTCTGCACGTCCAGCACGAACGCTGGTCCAACTGAGGCGCCAGGTGGAAATGGCATGGCAAGCCGTTCCACAGGACTACATCCAGCATCTCTACGATCGTCTCCATGGGAGAATAGCAGCCTGCATTGCTGCGAAAGGTGGATATACACTGTACTAGTACCGACATTGTGCGTGCTCTGTTGCCTGTGTCTATGTGCCTGTGGTTCTGTCAGTGTGATCATGTGATGTATCTGACCCCAGGAATGTGTCAATAAAGTTTCCCCTTCCTGGGACAATGAATTCACGGTGTTCTTATTTCATTTTCCAGGAGTGTATGTAAACAACCATGCATGAGCAGCGCCTATTAGACAGAGGGGATCCGACAGCCGATCATTTCCAGTCATTCCACCATGAAGGAGGTACACGGCTCGTGTTGTCTGTAGTTCAACCATGCCTAGACGCAGTATACCGTGGTTTGATCGCGTCCGCAATGTTACTTTGTACCAGGATGGGCTCTCAACAAGGGAAGTGTCCAGGCGTCTCGGAGAGAACCAAAGCGATGTTGTTCGGACATGGAGGAGAGAAAGGGAGACAGGAACTGTCGATGACATAGCTCGCTCAGGCGGGCTACTGCTGCAGTGGATGACCGCTACCCATGGATAATGGCTCGGAGGTACCCTGACAACAGTGCCACCATGTTGAATAATTCTTTTCTTGCAGCCACAGGACGTCGTGTTACGACTCAAACTGTGCGCAATAGGCTGCATGATGCGCAGCTTCACTCCCGACGTCCATGGCGAAATTCATCTTTGCAACAACGACACCATGCAGCGTGGTACAGATGGACCCAACAACGTGCCGAATGGACCGCTCAGGATTGGCATCACGTTCTCTTCACCGATAGTGTCGCATATGCCTTCAACCAGACAATCGTCGGAGACGTGTTTGGAGGCAACCCGGTCAGGCTGAACGCCTTAGACACTCTGTCCAGCGAGTGCAGCAAGGTGGAGGTTCCCTGCTGTTTTTGGGGTGGCATTATGCGGGTCGACGTACGCTGGTGGTCATGGAAGGCGCCGTAACAGCTGTACGATATGTGAATGCCATCCTCCGACCGATAGTGCAACCATATCGGCAGCATATTGGCGAGACATTCGTCTTCGTGGACTATCCGCGCCCCCATCGTGCACATCTTGTGAATGACTTCCTTCAGGATAACGAAATCATTCGACTAGAGCGGCCATCATGTTGTCCAGACCTGAACCCTATCGAACATGTCTCGGATAGACTGAAAAGGGCTCTTTATGGACGACGTGACGGACTAGCCACTCTGTAGGATCTACGCCGAATCGCCGTTGAGGAGTGGGACAATCTGGACCAACAGTACCTTGATGAACTTGTGGGTAGTAGGCCACGACAAATACAGGCATGCATCAATCCAAGACGAAGTTCTCAGTGTGTACAGCAATCTGGACCACCACCTCTGAAGGTCTCGCTGTATGATGGTACAACATGCAATGTGTGATTTCCATGAGCTTTAAAAAGGGGCGGAAATGATGTTTATGTTGAAGTCTAATCCAGTTTTCTGTACAGGTTCCGGAACTCTAGGAACCGAGATGATGCAAAACTTTTTTTGATGTGTGTATATGTAAAGTGACGATTTTAACTTAAGGCATTGAAATATCTCGAAATCTAAACATCGGATAAAAAATGTTATAGTTCATATTTATTTGTCTCAGAGAGGGACATCCAACGATACCACACTTGACACACCACCGCACCCAATGCGTGACTGCCGGAGGGGGGGGGGGGAGGGTGGAGGAGAAACTTTGAAATCTTCATATATATTTATATGAGAAAACCATAAAACTTTTATGCTGAAAAGTAGACCTTCACATTTATGATGTCTAACCTTTTGTGGGAGAGCAACAGCATATTTGTGCATTCCTGAGTGGAATTCTATATTATGTAGAAATAGAATTGGTGAAAGTAGGTCAGGGAGTACAGTGTTAATAGCAATAGCATGGTGAAAGAGATGCACTAAGTGATCAAAAGTATCTGGACACCTGACTGAAAATGTCTTAAAAGTTCTTGGCACGCTCCATCGGTGATGCTGCAATTCGATATGGTGTTGGCCCACCTTTAGCCTTGATGACAGCTCCCACTCTCGCAGGCATACGTTCACTCAGGAGCTGGAATGTTTCTTGGGGATTGGCAGCCCAGTCGTCACGGAGTGCTGCACTGAGGAGAGGTATCGATGTCGGTCGGTCAGGCCTGGAACGGAATCGGCGTTCCAAAACTTTCCAAAGGTGTTCTATAGGATGCAGGTCAGGACGAGCGGTTCTAGGCGCTTCCATCTGGAACCGCGCGACCGCTACGGTCGAAGGTTCGAATCCTGCCTCGGGCATGGATGTGTGCGATGTCCTTAGGTTAGTTAGGTTTAAGTAGTTCTAAGTTTTAGGGGACTGATGACCTCAGATGTTGTCCCATAGTGCTCACAGCCATTTGAACCATTTTTAGGTCAGGATTCTGTTCAGGCCAGTCCATTAGAGGAATGTTATTGCCGTGTAACCACTCCGCCACAGGCTGTACCTTATGAACATGTGCTCGATCGTGTTCAAAGATGCAGTCGCCATCCCCGAATTGCTCTTCAACAGTGGGAAGCAAGAAGGTGCTTAAAACATCAGTTTAGGTCTATGCTGTGATAGGGTCACGCAAAACAACAAGGATGCAAGCCCTTTCAATGAAAAACACGAGCACACCATAACACCACCGCCTCTGGCACTACACACGCTGCCAGATGACGTTCACCGGGCTTTTGCAATACGCACACACAGCCATCCGATCGCTACATTGTGTACCGTGGTTCGTCACTCCACACAACGCTTTTCCACTCGTCAATCGTCAAATGTTTACGCTCCTTACACCAAGCGAGGCGTCGTTTGGCATTTACAGGCTTGATGTGTGGTTTATGAGCAGCCGCTCGACCATGAAATCCAAGTTTTCGCACCTCCCGCCTAACTGTCATAGTACTTGGAGTGGATCCTGATGCAGTTTGGAATTCATGTGTGATGGTCTGGATACATGTCTGCCTGTTACACATTACAACTCTCTTCAACTCCGGCTGTCTCTGTCAGTCAATAGACGAGACCGGCCTGTACGCGTTTGTGCTGTACGTGTTCCTTCACGTTTTCACTTCACTATCACATCGGAAACAGTGGACCTAGGGATGTTCAGGAGTATGGAAATCCCGCGTACAGACGTATGATACAAGTAAGACCAGATCCCATGACCACGTTCGAAGTCCGTGAGTTCCGTGGAGGGCCCCATTCTACTCTTTCACGATGTCTAATGACTACTGAGGTCGCTGATATGCAGTACCTGGCAGTAGGTGGCAGCACCACGCACCTAATATGAAAAACGTATGTTTTTGGGGTGTCTGGCTACTTTTGATCACATAGTGTATGTTCATGCACACTTAAGTGCGTTTTCACATTGTGGAATGTAGGTCTGGTATAAATAATCACCTTACTAAGTTTGATTTAGAGACTTCCTCACAGATTTCAACATTCGTTTGTATTCCTGTGTCAGCTATAAATAGAACAGTGACACAAATGTTCTGCAGCTTAAGATGCACCAGAGACTGCAATCGTGCTGTTCCTGGAACGCTGGCTGACTCACGTGTCGGTCGAAACGATGCAACGCCGCTAAGCAGTGGCAGTCGTCATGGTAAGGGAGGCTGGATAGCCATTGCCGTAATGTACGTATGTGTGTGTGGGGTGGGGGGGCGGCAGGCAGTACGAGGAATGCGTCTGGATAGTGCTCAGTAGCGCTGTGGCCGCTGTAGTGTGCAGACAGCGGCCAGAGTTCGGTGGTTGGTGGACCTGGCACGGAGTACAGCGTAAAGGCTTAGCAGCTGGAAGCACAGGTGAGGTGCCCAGAGACCACCTTAGCACACTGCAGTAGGAGCCTTCCCAGTACATCCTGCATTTGATTAAAGAAACACACACACACACACACACACACACACACACTCAAAATCAAGCTGTAAAAATATAACATGACACCATTTCAAACTTAGAGCACTAGGTTTCTCTCGGCATGTGGGGCAGGGGAAAATTGTTTAAACGTGGAAGCTGTGTCAAGAAACTGTGACATCGGAGGGGCTCTCTTGGATTTATACGATTGACCATCTTGGATTCTATACTTAGAACAAGAGACCTGGAAACCATGTAGGATTTTCCTGGATGACCAGCTTCACCATCTTGGATTCTGACGTCATGAAGGCTTTCCTGAGGTCAGTAATGTTGGATTTTATACACTGAACCGTTGGGCTAGGACTTCCACTATGGAGTTTTGAATTTACCACCATTTTATACGTAGGGCAGTTGTCTGCGGCCTCAGAGGGTTGGGGGAAGGGAAATCTGGCAACATTATATGGTGACATATCATCGATGACGTAATCGGAAGTCTGGCCACAAGTTAGTTTTTTTCTCATACCCATTCATTCCCGTCATTTATAGTGCCATATAATGACTGTATACCAATCCACGGAAATATTTTTTACTCAGTAGTCGTTTTAAAGAGGGTGAATAAGATATGCCACTGTCTACACGGTTAACGTGTGAATGGCTGAAACGGCGTGCAAGGTGAGCACCGAAAATGCTTACCGACCAACGCAAAGCGCAAAGAATTTCCATCTGAGAAGCGTTTTTGGCACGGTATCGACAAAATGAAATGATTTCTTTTCACACGTTCTTAAGCGCTATGAAACATGGATATCCTGCACCGATATAGGATCAAAAGTATAGCGCCATTCAACTTTGCCAAAACTGAAAATATCCCACCTATCTCCTTATTCGAGTCAAAAATAATGGTTACCGATTCCTGGAACGATATCGCGTTTATAACATAGCAGACCTAATTTTAAATAGTGTAAAAGACTGTGTAATCTCGTTACGTTATATCGAATGAGCTTAAGTGTGTCAGCCAGGAGCGATTACTACCACGTGTGGAATTCTGAAGTGAAAAGAATGAAATTGAATTTGTTGTTCAATTTAAAACCAATAAAAAGTTACTCATATACTCGTTCTACAAAGGGAAACAAAAAGTAAGATCCAGAAAATTGCATAAACTTCATACTCTGACATAAAATGTGGTTTACACACGTACATAGTACCGTACCACTATTGTTGGATAATAACTATGCGCGGACCCAGAAATACATTCCGTTGCTAGAAATAAAACCCATGTAACTAGCATAATAAACTGCAGGGAGAAAAACAGTGCAAAAATAGCTCTGAGCACTATGGTACTCAACTTCTGAGGTCATTAGTCCCCTAGAACTTAGACCTAGTTAAACCTAACTCGGTTAAAGGCGCTGCAGTCTGGAACCGCAAGGCCACTACGGTCGCAGGTTCGAATCCTGCCTCGGGCATGGATGTTTGTGATGTCCTTAGGTTAGTTAGGTTTAACTAGTTCTAAGTTCTAGGGGACTAATGACCTCAGCAGTTGAGTCCCATAGTGCTCAGAGCCATTTGAACCA
The DNA here is from genome assembly GCF_023898315.1 of Schistocerca nitens. NCBI lineage: Eukaryota > Metazoa > Arthropoda > Insecta > Orthoptera > Acrididae > Schistocerca > Schistocerca nitens. Next base: position 803,744,603 of record NC_064616.1, on the reverse strand, counting down.
TTTAAACCTAACTAACCCAAGGACATCACACACATCCATGCCCGAGGCAGGATTCGAACCTGCGACCGTAGTGGTCTCGCGGTTCCAGACTGCAGCGTCTAGAACCGCACGGCCACTTCGGCCGGCCAAAAACAGTGCACCTGGTAAAACGACGTCGATTTTGATCCAGTGACAGCTTATGCCACATGGGGGATAGCAGCTGTACAGATAACGGTTACAACATCACCCGCCAAAAAAGAGACTAATGACACAGTGGGACTACGGCCATGCACACCTTAGCCTGTCATCCACTGACGACGCAGCATCGATGTGCACGGCTGTCAGAGGATCATTTGGAAGATGGAATGGCATGCCATGGTCTTCAGCGATAAAAGCAGATTCTGCCTGCATGCAAGTGATGGCCGTCTGCACATGCGTCGTAGACCTCGTGAGTGCTGTCTCGTAGAGTGCGTTCGTCGATGACACATTGGTCCCAGCTCAGGCCTTACGGTCTGGAGTACGGTTAGCTACAACCGTCGTTCACCTCTGGTGTTTCTGGAGGGGACGCTAACCAGCGCCGGCTACGGACAGAATGTTATTAGACCCATTCTTGTGCCGTTCTAGCAAAAGGAATGTGATGCCTCTTTCCGTATTGATAAGACTCGCCAAACAATGCCCGTGAAACTCGACGTGCTCTGCAAGAGTGCAGCAAATTCCTTGACCACAACGGTCTCCGGACTTGTCTCTAATCGAGCACGTGTGGCATGTGATGGGACGAGAAGTGACTCGTAGGACTCGCCAACCAACAACTCTTACAGTTAGATCAGACGTGACATAACGTATTCCAGGACAGTATTCGCCATCTGTGCGATCGACTGAATGCGAGAGCGAGCGCCTGCATTGCTGCCCGCGTTAGGTTACGCTACATACAGATATGTTCACCGTTGCAACAAGTAAATTCGAAGCCTCTAAAAGAGTGTGCTAATTTTTTTCTGGCAGTGAACTGCCAACAAATCAGTCCCAAACATGTGAACATCATTTGTCAATTTCAAATATCAAGGGGAGGGGGGTGCTGTTGACTCTGCAATTTTTATACTTTCAGCCTTGTTAAGTAAAAATATTTTGCCACATTTTTTAACGTTCCTTGTAGCACTCGTAGTCATAGACGCTATCACAGACTTACAATCAGCGATGCCCACCTCAATGTGACGTGATTCGGAAATGTAGGTCTATTTGTGAAAAGGAGGTCCAAGATGTTATCCTCATGAGTTGTTTCTCTACATGCTCGAAATAATTTTCGAATAGGACATTCAGAATAATGACACAGGAATTCTTGTCTCTGGCACCAGTTTTGATCGCAAGATTCTCCTTTTCTATAGTTGACAAATTGAAGTCTCTCCCTATTACAGTAGCGTGATCAGGAACTTGTTCATGACATTCTGCAAGTTCTCTCTGAACCGCTCTGCCACTATAGTTCCTAAAACTGCGCTCCATAAAAACATGCTGATGTTGACTCCTAAGAACTGAATATTTGCTGTTGACTCTGACCCCCATGAACCATGGACCTTGCCGTTGGTGGGGAGGCTTGCGTGCCTCAGCGATACAGATGACCGTACGGTAGGTGCAACCACAACGGAGGGGTATCTGTTGAGAGGCCAGACAAACGTGTGGTCCCTGATAAGGGGCAGCAGCCTTTTCAGTAGTTGCAGGGGCAACAGTCTGGATGATTGATCTGGGCTTGCAACACTAACCAAAACGGCCTTGCTGTGCTGGTACTGCGAACGGCTGAAAGCAAGGGGAAACTACAGCCGTAATTTTTCCCGAGGGCATGCAGCTTTACTGTATGATTAAATGATAATGGTGTCCTCTCCGGTAAAATATTCCAGAGGTAAAATAGTCCCCCATCCGGATCTCCGGGCGGGGACTACTCAAGAGGACGTCGTTATCAGGAGAAAGAAAACTGGCGTTCTACGGATCGGAGCGTGGAATGTCAGATCCCTTAATCGGGCAGGTAGGTTAGAAAATTTAAAAAGGGAAATAGACAGGTTGAAGTTAGATATAGTGGGAATTAGTGAAGATCGGTGGCAGGAGGAACAAGACTTTTGGTCAGGTGAATACAGGGTTATAAATACAAAATCAAATAGGGGTCATGCAGGAGTAGGTTTAATAATGAATAAAAAAATAGGAGTGCGGGTAAGCTACTACCAACAGCATAGTGAACGCATTATTGTGGCCAAGATAGACACGAAGCCTAGGCCTACTACCGTAGTACAAGTTTATGTGCCAACTAGCTCTGCAGATGATGAAGAAATTGATGAAGTGTATGATGAGATAAAAGAAATTATTCAGGTAGTGAAGGTGGTTCATGGTGTGGGTTCCTGTAGTCATGTCCTAGTTCATGAACCACGGGCAACGTATGAGTGGCCAAGTAAGTGGTCCCGACAGTCGGGATACCAGTTACTTTGGAATAAGGCTGGGCATCTCGGACATATTCTGAGGCGTAGTCACCTTTGTGCTCAAACGGCAAAGACTACCAAATCCACCGGTTAGTCCCTCAACCGATAGGGGTAAAACCCAATGTAACTCGGGGCAAGTAAGGCTAGCAACCTGCTTCCCTGGTACTTTAAATATGATGCTGGCAACTATCAGAGCAAAATGCCTCAGACCTTTGTAGGTGACGGAGTCCCACCTCTAATTGACAAACCAGGGACTCCTAAGATACGACTTGGGAAACAAATGGTAATGAGATGGGGAGTTATTAATATCAATGGGGGCTACTCTGGGAAGAAGGTAGAGCTGGAAGAGGCTGCAAGTAAGATAGGGCTGGACGTTTTAGCTGTTAGTGACATTCGGGTAAGGGGTGATAAAGAAGAGGAAGTGGGAGAATACAAGGTCTACCTGTCAGGAGTCAAAGCAGGAATAGCACAATGGGCTGCAGGGCTTTACATCAGGAAAGAAATGGAACCAAGCGTAGTTGCAATAAGGTATGCAAACGAACGACTGATGTGGATAGATTTGGCAGTGTCTAGCAAGAAAATTAGGATTGTGTCAGTATATTCGCATTGTGAAGGGACAGACCAAGATAAGATGGATAGTTTTTATGAGGCACTCAGTGATGTAGTTGTTAGAGTAAAGCCCGCATCTCGTGGTCGTGCGGTAGCGTTCTCGCTTCCCACGCCCGGGTTCCCGGGTTCGATTCCCGGCGGGGTCAGGGATTTTCTCTGCCTCGTGATGGCTGGGTGTTGTGTGCTGTCCTTAGGTTAGTTAGGTTTAAGTAGTTCTAAGTTCTAGGGGACTGATGACCATAGATGTTAAGTCCCATAGTACTCAGAGCCATTTTTTTGTTAGAGTAAAGGACAAGGACTGTGTTCTGCTCATTGGTGATTTTAACGCCAGGATTGGAAATCGAATAGAAGGGTATGAAAAGGTTATGGGTAAATTTGGAAAGGATATGGAGGCCAACAGGGACGGGAAACAACTCTTGGATTTCTGTGCCAGTATGGGCTTAGTAATCACAAACTCCTTTTTTAAACATAAGAACATTCACCGGTACCCTGGAAAGTCAGGGGAACCAGATCTGTCATTGACTATATAATAAAAGATCAGGAATTCAGGAAGGCTGTGAGGGACACACGTGTATTCAGGGGATTCTTTGATGACACTGATCATTATTTAATCTGCAGTGAAATTGGGATTGTGAGGCCGAAAGTGCAGGAGGTCAGGTCCATATGTAGGAGGATAAGAGAGGAGAAACTGCAGGATAAGGAAATCAGGCACAAGTACATAACAGCGATCTCAGAAAGGTACCAGTTAGTTGAATGTAATCAATTACAGTCATTGGGAAAGGAATGGACAATGTACAGGGACACAGTAATAGAAGTGGCTAAAGAATGTCTTGGAACAGTAGTGTGTAAAAGTAGGATGAAGCAAACAGCTTGGTGGAATGACACAGTCAAGGCAGCCTGTAAAAGGAAAAAGAAGGGGTATCAAAAATGGCTACATACTACAACTCAGGTAGACAGAGAAAGTTATGTTGAAGAAAGAAACAAAGCCAAACAGATAATTGCAGCATCCAAGAAGAAATCTTGGAAAGACTTTGGAAACAAGTTGGAGACTATGGGTCACGCTGCTGGAAAACCATTCTGGAGTGTAATTAGCAGTCTTCGAAAGGGAGGTAAGAAGGAAATGACAATCAGGAAAACTGCTGGTGAATCCTGTGGATGCCTTAGGCAGATGGAGGGAATATTTTGAAGAGTTGCTCAATGTAGGTGAAAATACGATCAGTAATGTTTCAGATTTCGAGGTAGAATGGGATAGGAATGATGATGGAAGTAGGATCACATTTGAGGAAGTGGAGAAAATGGTCAATAGATTGCAGTGCAATAAAGCAGCTGGGTTGGGTGAAATTAAGTCGGAACTCATTAAATACAGTGGAATGTCAGGTCTTAAATGGCTACACAGGATAACTGAAATGGCCTGGGAGTCGGGACAGGTTCCATCAGACTGGACAAAAGCAGTAATCACACCAATCTTTAAACATGGAAACAGAAAAGATTGTAACAACTACAGAGGTATCTCTTTAATCAGCGTTGTGGGTAAAATCTTCTCAGGTATTGTTGAAAGGAAAGTGCGGGTATTAGTTGAGGACCAATTGGGTGAAAATCAGTGTGGGTTTAGGCCTCTTAGAGGTTGTCAGGACCAGATCTTTAGCTTACGGCAAATAATGGAGAAGTGTTACGAGTGGAACAGGGGCTTGTATCTATGCTTTATAGATCTAGAAAAGGCATATGACCGGGTTCCTAGGAGGACTTTGTCTGTTCTACGAGATTATGGAATAGGAGGCAAACTTTTGCAAGAAATTGAAGGTCTTTACATGGATAGTCAGGCAGCAGTTAGAGTTGACGGTAAATTGAGTTCATGGTTCAGAGTAGTTCCAGGGGTAAGACAAGGCTGCACCCTGTCTCCACTGTTGTTCATATTATTTATGTATCATATGTTGAAAACAATAGACTGGCGGGGTGAGATTAAGATATGTGAACACAAAATAAGCTGTCTTGCGTATGCGGATGACTTAGTTGTGATGGCAGATTCGATTGAAAGTTTGCAAAGTAATAAATGGTTCAAATGGCTCTGAGCACTATGGGACTCAACTGCTGAGGTCATTAGTCCCCTAGAACTTAGAACTAGTTAAACCTAACTAACCTAAGGACATCACAAACATCGATGCCCGAGGCAGGATTCGAACCTGCGACCGTAGCGGTCTCGCGGTTCCAGACTGCAGCGCCTTTAACCGCACGGCCACTTCGGCCGGCTGCAAAGTAATATTTCAGAGCTAGATCAGAAATGTAAGGACTATGGTATGAAGATAAGTATCTCCAAAACGAAAGTAATGTCAATGGGAAAGAAATACAAACGGATTGAGTGCCAAATAGCAGGAACAAAGTTAGAACAAGTGGACGGTTTCAAGTACTTAGCATGCATATTCTCACAGGATGGCAACGTTGTGAAAGAACTGGAAGCAAAGCTAATGCAGTAAGCGCTCAGCTACGACCTACTCTCTTCTGCAAGAAGGAAGTCAGTACCAAGACTAAGTTATCTGTGCACCGTTCAATCTTTCGACCAACGTAGTTGTATGGGAGCGAAAGCTGGGTGGATTCAGGTTACCTTATCAACAAGGTTGAGGTTACGGATACGAAAGTAGCTAGAATGATTGCAGGTACTAGTAGATGGGAACAATGGCAGGAGGGTGTCCACAATGAGGAAATCAAAGAAATCTGGGAATGAACTCTATAGATGTAGCAGTCAGGGCGAACAGGCTTAGATGGTGGGGTCATGTTACACGCATGGGAGAAGCAAGGTTACCCAAGAGACTCATGGGTTCAGCAGTAGAGGGTAGGAGGAGTCGGGGCAGACCAAGGAGAAGGTACCTGGATTCGGTTAAGAATGATTTTGAAGTAATAGGTTTAACATCAGAAGAGGCACCAATGTTAGCACTGAATAGGGGATCATGGAGGAATTTTAAAAGGGGGCTATGCTCCAGACTGAACGCCGAAAGGCATAATCAGTCTTAAATGATGATGATGATGATGGTGGTGGTGGTGGTGGTGGTGGTGAAGGGAGACGAAAATTTAATAGTCATGGGTGACTGGAATTCGAGAGTAGGAAAAGGAAGAGAAGGAAACTTAGTGGGTGAATATGGATTGGGTGAGAGAAATGAAAGAGGAAGCCGTCTGGTACAATTCTGCACAGAGCATAAATTAATCATAGCTAACACTTGCTTCAAGAATCATAAAAGAAGGTTGTATACATGAAAGAATCTTGGAGATACTAGAAGGTATCAGATAGATTATATTATGGTAAGACAGACCTTTAGGAATCTGGTTTTAAATTGTAAGACATTTCCAGGGGCAGATGTGGACTCTGACCACAATCTATTTGTTATGAACTGTAGATTAAAACTGAAGAAACTGCAAAAAGGTGGGTATTTAAGGAGATAGGATCTGGATAAACTGAAAGAACCACAGGTTGTACAGAGTTTCAGGGAGAGCAGAAGGAAGAAATGGGAGGAATGGGGGAGAGAAATACAGTAGAAAAAGAATGGGTAGCTCTGAGGGATGAAGTAGTGAAGGCAGCAGAGGATCAAGTAGGTGAGAAGACGAGGGCTAGTAGATATCCTTGGGTACCAGAAGAAATATTGAATTTAATTGATGAAAGGAGAAAATATAAAAACGCAGTAAATGAAGCAGTCAAAAAGGAATACAAACGACTCAAAAATGAGACCGACAGGAAGTGTAAAATGGGTAAGCAGGGATGGCTAGTGGACAAATGTATGGATGTCGAGGCTTATCTCACTAGGGGTAAGATAGATACTGCCTACAGGAAAATTAAAGAGACCTTTGGAGAGAAGAGAACCACTTGTATGAATATCAAGAACTCAGATGGAAACCCAGTTCTAAGCAAAGAAGGGAAAGCAGAAAGGTGGAAGGAGCATATAGAGGGTCTATACAAGGGCGATGTACTTGAGGACAATATTATGGAAATCGAAGAGGAGGTAGAAGAAGATGAAATGTGAGATATGATACTGCGTGAAGAGTTTGACAGAACACTGAAAGACCTGAATCGAAGCAAGGCCCTGGGAGTAGACAACATTCCATTAGAACTACTAACGGCCTTGGGAGAGCCAGTCCTGACAAAACTCTACCATCTGGTGAGCAAGATGTATGAGACAGGCGAAATACCCTCAGACTTCAAGAAGAATATAATAATTCCAATCCCAAAGAAAGCAGGTGTTGACAGATGTGAAAATTACCGAACTATCAGTTTAATAAGTCACAGCTGCAAAATACTAACGCGAATTCTTTACAGACGAATGGAAAAACTGGTAGAAGCCGACCTCGGCGAAGATCAGTTTGGATTCCTCAGAAATGTTGGAACACGAGAGGCAATACTGACCCTACGACTTATCTTAGAAGCTAGATTAAGGAAAGGCAAACCTACATTTCTGGCATTTGTAGACTTAGAGAAAATTTTTGACAATGTTAACTGGAATACTCTCTTTTAAATTCTAAAGGTGGCAGAGGTAAAATACAGGGAGCGAAAAGCTATTTACAATTTGTACAGAAACCAGACGGCAGTTATAAGAGTCGATGGGCATGAAAGGGAAGCAGCGGTTGGGAAGGGAGTGAGACAGGGTTGTAGCCTCTCCCCGATGTTATTCAATCATGTATATTGAGCAAGCAGCAAAGGAAACAAAAGAAAAATTCGGAGTAGGTATTAAAGTCCATGGAGAAGAAATAAAAACGTTGAGGTTCGCCGATGACATTGTAATTCTGTAAGAGACAGCAAAGGACTTGGAACAGCTGTTGAACGGAATGGACAGTGTCTTGAAAGGAGGATATAAGATGAACATCAACAAAAGCAAAACGAGGATAATGGAATGTAGTCGAATTAAGTCAGGTGATGCTGAGGGAATTAGATTAGGGAAAGAGACACTTAAAACAGTAAAGGAGTTTTGCTATTTGGGGAGCAAAATAACTGATGATGGTCGAAGTAGAGAGGACATAAAATGTAGACTGGCAATGGCAAGGAAAGCGTTTCTGAAGAAGAGAAATTTGTTAACATCGGGTATAGATTTAAGTGTCAGGAAGTCGTTTCTGAAAGTATTTGTATGGAGTGTAGCCATGCATGGAACTGAAACATGGACGATAAATAGTTTGGACAAGAAGAGAATAGAAGCTTTCGATATGTGGTGCTACAGAAGAATGATGAAGATAAGGTGGGTAGATCACATAACTAATGAGGAGGTATTGAATAGGATTGGGGAGAAGAGAAGTTTGTGGCACAACTTGACTAGAAGAAGGGATCGGTTGGTAGGACAAGTTCTGAGGCATCAAGGGATCACAAATTTAGCATTGGAGGGCAGCGTGGAGGGTAAAAATCGTAGAGGGAGACCAAGAGATGAATACACTAAGCAGATTCAGAAGGATGTAGGTTGCAGTAGGTACTGGGAGATGAAGAAGCTTGCACAGGATAGAGTAGCATGGAGAGCTGCATCAAACCAGTCTCAGGACTGAAGACAACAACAACAACAACAACAACAACTGAAATTTTTATCCTTTCACGCTTGTTAAGTAAAAATATTTTGCCACATTTTTAACGTCCCTTGTACCTAGATTGACCCTCCTCTGATGCTTAAATCCACCTGGATTATTTTACCTTCGTAATACGCTATAACCGCACAAGGTATTATCGAATTCTTGACTGCAATGAATATGCCACCACATAAGACATCTAACCTATTCTTGCCATATTTATTCCAATCTGTATTTAGGATTTCTTTGCTATTCACTTCAGGTTTCAGCCAACTTTCTGTTCCAAATACTATCTAGGTTACCTTTAATAAAATATATTAATTCAGGACCTTACTATAGATAATTCTTCAATTTACAGATGTCATGTTAACCTTTTCTATTGCCGACCTATAAGAACGAATGTTCTCTGCGAAAAATTTGGCTGATGAATCTTCGACTGATCTGATTAATTGACGGATTCTTGACTGAGGCCTGAAGATCGATTTGATTGTGTGTCTCTTAAGCAGGTGGCTTATCTTATCCGACACAGAGCCACAGAACGGCAAAAATGCAAACTTATTTTCCTGCTCTGTGTCGGTGGTCTTGTCGCGATTCTTACTTTAGATCACGTAATTTACTTCGTAATCCTTGCAGCCCTTTTTATTGCAAACAACGCCTTAAGCGGCACACAAATTTTTTATATTGCAAACATTGAGACACTGTGCAAGAACGATGTGAGACATCGATAATGAACCCCATGAGATGAGTCACCTACCAAGGCTTTCAGGAATCTGTGGGTACAACTGTATAACGTTTCCTAAAGTAAGAATCGCTGTAATACCACTGATGAGCGGGAAAAGAAGTTTGTTTATTTGCCGTTATTTGGCTCTGTGTCTGGTGAGATAATCCGTCAGCTTGAGAGACGTAATGTCAAATCGATCTTTACTCCTCTGTCACAAATCCGGCAGTTACTGAGATCAGTTGCGGCAGATCTCAGAACACTTGGGATCTACAAACTCTTAATCCAGTCTTACGTCGGACAATGTGTACTGCAGAACAACGCAAGAAGGAGCATGAAAGATCAACGTTACCCCGAAAAATCCTCTTTCTCTGAACATATTCTAGAAAACGTCCACGGGATCAAATCTCACGAAACCTCTGTCGTGCTTCGAACTAACGGCTTCCGAGAGAGTGTAATTAAAGAAACCAGTGAAATAAAAATGACTGACAATAATATTTCAGCCTGGCGTGAGATCCGGTGATCACGAGATTAAAGTAGAGGAGCCAACGTATGTTCAAATATGGCAACACCACGGGTACCAGTGACATCTCATCCGGCTGCTAGAGTACAGGGTGATGGAAACATTAGTACGGAGGTGCGTAAAAGGAATAACGAATAAACCACTGAAAGAAACACACATTAATTTCGACATTAAAGGGAAAAATTTGTTAACTGTGCACCAATTTTACGTTCAAGGTTACAAACGCTGTTCAATGAGACGACCATCTGCATCTACGACACCCTGAAAGAGCATCAGAGATACAATTTCTCCGTTGTTCGCAGCAGTTTTCGAACGGTGGACAATGGAATGTTCAGCCCTGGTGACACAGCTCGTGCGTTGTTTGTAGATCGCACACTGAGTGCAGCGTTCTCAGCCATGTCTACAGTAGCTTCGGAATTAGCCGTCGACCTCTCCCAGGAGCAATTACCAAATCGCCAGTTAATTCGAATTCCCCAGTGTGGAAAGAGGAGCTCTCCATATTCTTTTAATGCTTCGATACTCGCGAAAAGCAGCAGCACTCTTACTGTTGTTTAGATAAAACAGATTTACAGTCAAAGCCTTGCTCACCTTGTGCAGACCCATGTTGACTGTCAGAAGCTGTAATGCGCACTGATGCTTGTGTTTCAACTACTGGCGCCTAACGGCAAGTTATGACAGTAACAGTACTACCACCGAAAATCTTGCAGCGTAGAGTCTCAACATCATTCCTATAAATTTGGGTACATATACGGCAGATAGGTTTCTGCCTACACTGGCTCAAGCAGCTCAAGTTAAATTATTACCACCATGTACACGGGGTAAACCACGTGCAATTTGCACCGCAGATATTGCGGGGATGGAAAGTGCTATTGATGTGCGGTTTTCACAAAATGGGGTCATAGTCAGGGGTTCGTATTTTTAGCCAACAAACAGATTGTAATATTATTTATAACGTGTATTTTCTTGTGCAAACATACACAGTCCAAGCAGTAGGTCGTGAGTGGACAATGGGATTTACAAATGAAGAAAAAGCCGACATGCTCAAGGTGTATCGAAAGTGTAGAAAGAATGCAGTTCGCTCTTGTACGGTGTATGCGGCAAAATTTGCTATTAGACGTCAACCATCTCAGCATTTATTTACCAACCTCTTCACCTATTTACATGGAAGTGGTAGTGTAACACCTAAACAACGTAACAGAAGAGGGGAAAATTGATGTTCTTCCTGCTGTTGCAGTTGATCGGCACGTTAGCTCCAGCGCAGTCTCACGAGGAAGTTGAGTGAGTCAGGCAAGTGTACTACACATTCTCTATCGAAAAAGCTTCTATCCCTGTCACAGTTCTTTTCTTCAAGAGTTGCATGGAAACGGTTATGAGAAACGTGTAAGTTACGTACGTGGGCATTAAGACAGGATACTCCAGATGTATCACGTATTTTGTTTAGTGATGAAGCCACATTTAAAAATCATGGCCAGGTAAACCACCGAAACATGCACTATTGGTCTGTCGACAATCCCCGTTGGCTTCGTCAGGTGGAACGTCAGCGTCCATGGAGCGTAAACGTGTGGTGTGGGATAGTGAAGCCTCAGCTCATAGGTCCGTGTTTCATAGACAGAACAGTGAATGAGCACAAGTATCCCAGCCTGATAACACACCATCTTCCACGGATGCTAGAAGGCAGACCTCTGCTGACGAGGAGGAACCTGTGGTACCAACATGATAGTTGCCCAGCTCATAGTGAACGAAGTATTACAGCATGTCTTTACGAATTGTTTCCAAATCTTTAGAATGAACGTAGAGGACCCGTAATTTGGCCGGCCCATTCCACGGATTGGACGCTTGTAGCTTTTTTTCTGTGGGGAAATCTGAAAGGGGGTATCTCCAACGACATACCAACTACATCCGATGATATGCAACGACGTATTAGTGCAGCCTGCTCGGACAATTCTATTGAAACGTTAGCACGTGTGCAGCAGTCGTTCCATACCAGAATCGAAGCATGTATTGCCGCTCTCGGTGATCATTTTGAACACAATCTGTAACAGTCAGTTGTCTCGTTTTAGGTGATTCACTCTTTATACGGATAAACTAGCAGTTCATCAGCAATAATGTCATTCGACAAAGGCCCAAGGATTGCTTGGTCGAGAGCTAGAAGCATTTTAACCACTTGACGCTGCTGATGTTCAAGGCACAGGAAAAATAAAGGCTAAATAAAAAGAAAGTGTCGTTTTTAGTACGGTTTGTTAGGGTAAAATTTTGGTAAATCGTACGTCGGTTGTTAAAAGTGTCACTATTTCCCTAAGTGGAAAAAGTGTAGGACGAAAATATAGTCATCTCCAGAACGTGTACTGAACCAGTGCCTGTGTGCATCTCCACTCATCACGCTGAGACGGTAACTTCGTCTGAGATTGGTAGTATTTAAGTCATATGTAAAAATGGTGTCAAATTACATTATTTCCGATATGCATTTCCCTATCTCCAACCAGAGTGTAGTATTAAAAATCCGATCCAAATACAGGTTTGATTTCTGCCGAGTATTAACCGAATGAAAGCTGATTATTCTTGGGAATGAACTAATACTGGCAACAAGAAACGACAATAAGGAATATACATATTGAGACGCCAATGTCAAAATACCCAGACTCGTGAACAGAGGTCGACAAGTGGTTCGTAAACTCACACCACTTATTGCCCGAACCGCTCGTTTCTGAGCCAAAAATATCCTTGTAGAATGGGAAGAGTTACCCCAAAATATAATACTATAAGACAAAAGCGAATGAAAATAAGCAAAGTAGACTAATTTTCGTGTCGGAGTATCACTTCTGATACCGTTCAAATAGTAAAAATGGCTGTATTAAGTCTTTGAACAAGATCCTGAACGTGGGCTTTCCACGACAGCTTATTATCTATCTGAACACCTAGAAATTTGAACTGTTCAGTTTCACTAATCATATGCACGATCTGTGAAAGGTTTTGTCGAATTGTGTGTTAGAAACTACACTCCTGGAAATTGAAATAAGAACACCGTGAATTCATTGTCCCAGGAAGGGGAAACTTTATTGACACATTCCTGGGGTCAGATACATCACATGATCACACTGACAGAACCACAGGCACATAGACACAGGCAACAGAGCATGCACAATGTCGGCACTAGTACAGTGTATATCCACCTTTCGCAGCAATGCAGGCTGCTATTCTCCCATGGAGACGATCGTAGAGATGCTGGATGTAGTCCTGTGGAACGGCTTGCCATGCCATTTCCACCTGGCGCCTCAGTTGGACCAGCGTTCGTGCTGGACGTGCAGACCGCGTGAGACGACGCTTCATCCAGTCCCAAACATGCTCAATGGGGGACCGATCCGGAGATCTTGCTGGCCAGGGTAGTTGACTTACACCTTCTAGAGCACGTTGGGTGGCACGGGATACATGCGGACGTGCATTGTCCTGTTGGAACAGCAAGTTCCCTTGCCGGTCTAGGAATGGTAGAACGATGGGTTCGATGACGGTTTGGATGTACTGTGCACTATTCAGTGTCCCCTCGACGATCACCAGTGGTGTACGGCCAGTGTAGGAGATCGCTCCCCACACCATGATGCCGGGTGTTGGCCCTGTGTGCCTCGGTCGTATGCAGTCCTGATTGTGGCGCTCACCTGCACGGCGCCAAACACGCATACGACCATCATTGGCACCAAGGCAGAAGCGACTCTCATCGCTGAAGACGACACGTCTCCATTCGTCCCTCCATTCACGCCTGTCGCGACACCACTGGAGGCGGGCTGCACGATGTTGGGGCGTGAGCGGAAGACGGCCTAACGGTGTGCGGGACCGTAGCCCAGCTTCATGGAGACGGTTGCGAATGGTCCTCGCCGATACCCCAGGAGTAACAGTGTCCCTAATTTGCTGGGAAGTGGCGGTGCGGTCCCCTACGGCACTGCGTAGGATCCTACGGTCTTGGCGTGCATCCGTGCGTCGCTGCGGTCCGGTCCCAGGTCGACGGGCACGTGCACCTTCCGCCGACCACTGGCGACAACATCGATGTACTGTGGAGACCGCACGCCCCACGTGTTGAGCAATTCGGCGGTACGTCCACCCGGCCTCCCGCATGCCCACTATACGCCCTCGCTCAAAGTCCGTCAACTGCACATACGGTTCACGTCCACGCTGTCGCGGCATGCTACCAGTGTTAAAGACTGCGATGGAGCTCCGTATGCCACGGCAAACTGGCTGACACTGACGGCGGCGGTGCACAAATGCTGCGCAGCTAGCGCCATTCGACGGCCAACACCGCGGTTCCTGGTGTGTCTGCTGTGCCGTGCGTGTGATCATTGCTTGTACAGCCCTCTCGCAGTGTCCGGAGCAAGTATGGTGGGTCTGACACACCGGTGTCAATGTGTTCTTTTTTCCATTTCCAGGAGTGTATAAAAACTGAGTCTTACTGTGATTTAACGTTAGTTTATTTTCTACAAGCCATGAACTGAGGTCATGCACTGCACTATTTGAAACCGAGCCAATGTTGCACACAACATCCTTTACTACCAAGCTAGTGTCATCAGCAAACAAATATTTTAGAGTTACCTGTAACACCAGAGAGCATATCATTTATATAAATAAGGAACAGTAGTGGCCCCAACACTGATCCCTGGGGCACCCCACACTTGACAGTGCCCCACTCATATCCCACATCACAGCCGTTATCAACATTGTGAATAATGACCTTTTGATGCCTGTTGCTAAAGTAATAGGTGAACTAATTGTGAGCTTCTCCCCGTATTCCGTAATGGTCCAACTTCTGGAGCAATATTTTGTGGTCAACACAATCAAATGCCTTAGTCAAATCAAAAAATACGCCAAGCGTTCAAAACTTTTTGTTTCCCACTTTGTTCTACATGATATCCCACTAGTCAGCCACCCGGGGTGCCCATTACTGCTAGTACCCCGTTTAGAATTTTCTAATGGAAAGCAACTGTCAAAGAGCATGAGAAGTGTGTTAAGGAAAGCATTGTATTTATCATCTATGTTATCGGCACTATGAACATCCTGCCACTCTTGTTCCTTGACATGTTTTTAAAAAAATTCTATTGCTTTTGGATTAACTTTCCTACATAGGCTGTAATTAAACATGACATTGGTTTGAGTACAAAAGCCTTTTAGTGTTAAAATTTGTGCATCATGGTCTGAAAGGCCATTCACGCTTTTACTAACAGAATGCCCATCTAGTAATGAAGAATGAATAAAAATATTGTCTATGGCTGTGCTACTGTTCCCCTGCACCTTAGTTGGAAGAAACACAGTTTGCATCAGATCATATGAATTTAGGAGCTTTACCAACATCCTTTTTCTTAGACAATCATGTACAAAATTAATATTGAAGTCACCACATATAACTACTTTCTGGTACTTCCTACAAAGTGAATCAAGAACCCTCTCCAGCTTAAGCAGAAATGCTCTGAAGTCGGAGTTAGGGGACCTATAAACAATAACAATTAGAAGTTTAGTTTCACTAAATTCAACTAACGCTGCACAACATTCAAATATCTGTTTAGTGCAGTGTCGTGATACGTCTATGAACTCAAATGGAATACTGTTTTTTACATACAGAGACACTCCCCCACCCCACAAGGAACTCCTTGAGAAAGAGCCAGCTAATCTGTAACCTGGTAAAGGAAGTCTCTGAATTATGAAATTATTTAAGTGGTGCTCTGATATACCAATAATTTCAGAGTTAACATCTATTAGCAGTTCACTAACTTTATCTCTAATACCTCTTATATTTTGATGAAATATGCTAATTCCTTCTCTACTTGGAAACATTACATCCTCTGAAGGTGAGCCCTCAGAGGGACTTCCTTTAAGCAGGTATACCTATCAGCTGACTTCAGTCTGAAAAAGGTGCAGCTCTAACACCAACTCATACAGGAATTTTTCCATGAGTGGTGACAACACCACCACCACCACCACCACCACCACCACCACCACCACCACCACCACCACCCACTAACTGTCACCTACAAGCTTAGCCAGCCTCCCCTTCCAATAGCTATTGAGGTGGAGGCCATGCCTAGTGAAACCTGATCTAGTGATTGACCCAACTGGCACCACTGGGATGTCACCCATGCCCTCTGCCATCAGTGCCCTCCCCAGCCCCACGTTAACGAGCCTAACAGCCGCATTAAGGTGAGGCCGATCATGACGCTGAAACAGTTTCACGAAATGCACATTAGTGCCACCAGTTTGAGCAGCTATCTTAACCAGGTCACCACCTACATCATACTCCCCGTCCTATCGAGACTGTTCCCTGCTCCACCCACTATCACTACCTGATCCTCCTTCGTAAAATTCTTACATACACCCACTCCCCCTCCGCCACACACCGTAAGGTGGCTTGCGGAGTATGGATGTAGATGTAGATATAACAAAACTCCCCTATCCTTTCAGTCACCTGAGCCAACCCTACACTAGGCTTGACGATGCTGGTGACCTGGTACTCACTCCCCAAAACTTCCTGCAACGGCTGGCCCACACCTCTACCGTGGGAACTTCTTTCTGCTAGACTTTGCAACTAACCTAGGCCTCCTAATTGCTGAGGCCTGCTGCAAGTTCGCTACATCTACAGCTACACGAGGCTCCTCTCCACTTAACTCTGACCGTTGGTCGTATCTATCGCATGTATGCAAAGTAAAACTGTCTGGATACCTCCTCCTCCTAGCTACCTTCTTGCCAACTGCCAGTTCCCATTCCCCACCACCCTTCACCCTCCTCAACGTATATAGTTCCTCCTTTGCGCATTGTAACTGCGCCTGAAGGGCACAGATCTTACGCTCCTGCTCCTCTATCAACTTATTTCTACTACAGATTCTGCATTCCCAGCAGAGGATCTCACTAAAATGACCACTGGCTTCCCCAATGCATTCCCCGATTGAAAATACTTTGAAAAAATCCCACACCGTAACCCACTACTAACAAACCTACGACAGAGCCCACACTTCTCACTCATGGTAAAATTTGACAGTTACTGAATAAAACTATACGGCTACGTTACCGAAGTTCAGTTACACCAGTAGAAATATTTAAGAACTAACAATAATGGTCTCGAAATTCTGTGCCTACTAAGAAAGCAACTACTTGTTTTAATACTACTACACCACAGCTAAGACCAATGCCAACAAAACTTCACAGAATTATTATCTAAAACTGAAAAATTTACGGGCACTGTAACACTAATGTAATGTATATAACATATTCCCTATAAATAATTAAAAACCAACGTTTGTTTATAAAATATAAATAACGAATCTGGAGTGTGTTGTTGTCAGACATGAGTTTTGCCTTAAGTACTATTCTGTAAACTCTGAAAACGTGAAAAAAAATCTGTTGAATCGTGCCTAGTCGTCGAATATGGGTGTCTATGAAATCTGCTTCCTCGGATCGCTAGACAACAATTCAAGCAAATCGTGTTAATGAGTTTTATTACGAAATGAAGAATGGCATTACTTGACTTTGACAATAAGTCAGAAGTGTCGCAAGCAAAGGGCGACATGCAAATAAGAAATCTCTTCAGTATATACAATTCCTAAGTCGCTGGTCTTGAAGTGCCTAATCTTGATGCTGCTGTAGAAGTGGGTCGCGACCAGTCGGGAGCGTCGTGCGGTAGCGTTCTCGCTTCCCACGCCCGGGTTCCCGGGTTCGATTCCCGGCGGGGTCAGTGATTTTCTCTGCCTCGTGATGACTGGCTGTTGTGTGATGTTCTTAAGTTAGTTAGGTTTAAGTAGTTCTAAGTTCTAGGGGACTGAGGACCGTAGATGTTAAGTCCCATAGTGCTCAGAGCCATAGTGCTCAGAGCCAGTCGGGAGCGGCGCTTACGTTCTCTTCGCATAGAGGCCGCTGCTGTCACGTTGTCGTCCTGGAGAGGGGCGGTCAGCGTGCAGTTGGCTGAAGTAGTCTTCACAGCCCTCTCTGCTCTCTCCTTTCCGACTGGCGTTCCGGCGCTTGACTTTACGCCGCAACAAAATCACCTGCGATTTTACGTCTGTGGTGTCGTCCGATGAACGAGCTCCAATGTCAGAGCTGGTACCTCATGACAGAACTACAATTACTAACAGTCGCTGCCCGATGCAACAACGAACGGGAGACCTTAGCGTTGACATGCCATCTAAAGGTTCCGTATGCCGCCCCTGCTCAGTGCTTACTTACGTCAGAGCGCAGCACCACTCGTTAATCATTGCTTACTTACCATGACAGCACCGTATCGTTTCAGATGGAGCAGAGCGTGTTGTATTAGAAGCCAGACGATCAAAGTCTATAGTGAATAAAACATTCAGATATGACTATCATTCAGTATCGAACCAAGTGTTTTACTGTTCAGCGACAGTAACATATACAGGATGTCCATAGTTAAAGTTCCAGTTTCAAAACGCTGCTGAAAGAGAACAACTACTCAGAATGCTGTCAAATTTGAGCAGCATATATCTTGACGCAGAGGGAAACGCCAGGCAAAAATAAATAAACAAATAAAAAAAATAAAAAATACAAATAGACGGGGTTGTTAGCGTCAGCATATGCACACGAACAGACTGGCTGTCCCTCAGTTTGCGTCCGAGACGCCCAACAAGACAACCTGAAGGATCGCGAGCCGCAGGGACTGCCCGAACGTTGGACATGCGTACGACCACGGCGCAAGCCTACGAAACATGGTCAGGAGTTTCCTCCTCCTGCCTGCTAGCAAGACAAATGTTCGTTCTGGAACTTCTTGCTTGCTTCGAAGTGGGCAGTGAATGGCCATGGAGCACTTTGTTGACAGACGAAGCCCATTCCAATCTAGAAGGAGATGACGATATGCAGAATTGCAGAATATGAGTAACGGAAAATCCTCACGAACATCAACGGCTACCATTTCACTCTGCAAAGGTAACTGTGTGATACGGGTTGACGGCATCGTTTATCGTATGGCTGTATTCTTTCGAGGAGATGAATCCTGTGGATCCTGTTACCTGTACCGTCACAGATAAACGTCATGAGAGTCTTTCGCGCACCAACGTCATTCCAACCTTTCACCAGCATGGATGTGTGGGTAGTATCATTTTTATGCAAGATGGCGCTCCTCCGCATATTGCACAGTCGGTGAAGCAGCTGCTGCAGAAGCATTTCGAAAATGCTAGAATTACCAGCCGTCATTTCCCAACAGCCTGGCCATCCACGTCACCTGATCTTAACGCGTGTTGCTTCTGACTGTGGGGTTATCCGAAAAATGTTGTGCTCTGTGTTCCAATTACGAGCGTAGCTCAATTAAAGCCACGCATTGCGCAACGGTTTCTGAACGTGACCCCTGAAACACTCCGATCTGTTGTGGAACACGCTGTTTCTCGATTTCATTTGAGGAAATATCGTGTAAAAAGAAAATTACAACACTGTTACAAATCCAAATGTTGAAAACAATCCAACTTCAGTTCGCAGAATTTTTCGAGTCGCGTGTTAGTATGGGTTGAGAGTGTCAGCCGGTCCAGTCCCAGCAATATCGTGGAAAGAGAACAGTTTGATAATGGTAGTGTGGCCGTAACGTGAGGAGTCATCATGGTAGACAGGCATACGAAATTCATATCGTCGTTGATCATGTGTGAAATAATGCACGCGCTCTCAGTTATGCCGCTTTCTTTGACTTCTGGAAGGCATTCGATAGAGATCCACACTATCGTGTTGTGAAAAAGGAAAGAAAATAGCCAGATTGCTGATTATCGGACCAGATTTACAACTGGATTCAGGACTGCCTAACAGATGTTTCGTTTTCAGAGAAAAGAAGGAACATGTAAGGCAAAACTGTCCTTACGGTGGTCCGCAGCTCGTGGTCGTGCGGTAGCGTTCTCGCTTCCCGCGCCCGGGTTCCCCGGTTCGATTCCCGGCGGGGTCAGGGATTTTCTCTGCCTCGTGATGACTGGGTGTTGTGTGATGTCTTTAGGTTTAAGTAGTTCTAAGTTCTAGGGGACTGATGACCATAGATGTAAAGTCCCATAGTGCTCAGAGCCATTCGAACCATTTTGTCCTTACGGTGTAACTTAAAATACAGACTGAAGAAAGGCAAACATACTTTTTTTTTTTGCTAGCAGCAATGCACGTCGCTGTTGTCAACATTACCACTGAAGCTAGCTTTAGAAGTAAACTGACACTTGGGGAGCTTTTTTTGGAGCCTGCTCTGAACTGTATCAACGGGAAAAGCCATGAAGATTCAAGACCTGTTGTGTTTGTTTCGTGAAGCACAACAAATAAAAAACTCGTACTCATTGCTTCAAATATAACTTCAGTAACAATAGCCTAGTCATGATCTACAAAGAGGTAACACGCGAGGACGCAGGATGTCCGGGAAGTACCGTACGAGTTTCCTCAGTCACTACCAGCCGTCACCTGAAGTCATACATGATGGCTCAAATGGTTCAAAGGGCTCTGAGCACTATGGGACTTAACAGCTATGGTCATCAGTCCCCTAGAACTTAGAACTACTTAAACCTAACTAACCTAAGGACAGCACACAACACCCAGTCATCACGAGGCAGAGAAAATCCCTGACCCCGCCGGGAATCGAACCCGGGAACCCGGGCGTTGGAAGCGAGAACGCTACCGCACGACCACGCATGATGGCTCCCCACACAATGACACACGGAGTAGCACCGTTGTGCCTCTCCAAAACATTCGAAGAATGTGATCTCTTGTTAGGTCGCATCCATACTCAACGACGATGGTCAACCTGGTTGGTTCAGAACCTCGATTCATCGCTGAACGCAATGCGGCACCATCCGTCAGCAGTCCGTGCTTGCCGGCAGTAGCACCATTTCGAACGCCACAGCCGTTTGTGTTGTGTTGTTAACAGCAGTCTACACATGGGACTGTCATTTCCATGTCCGGCTGTTGCCAGTCTCCGAGCAATGACGCGGGTTGACACAGAGTGTCGCAGGAAGTACATAACTTTTTTTAGGGCAGCAGGCGCAGAGTTAAAGAGGACACGATGTACTCGGTAGAATAGACGGTTTGCTCTGGCGTGACCAGACATGGAGGATAGGAACCTCGACGACGAGTGTGCCTGCTCTCACGTCCCCATGCAGTCCGACATTTGGCCACTGTCCTGTCGAATCCGAATGCTCCACAAATCTGGATACTGCACGATTCGCACAGCCAGCCAGATGGAGAACTACTCTTGTCAGATGTTGATAATCTTGTCTCACACGAGTACACGGCATTTCCGTTTCCTTCTCAGTGTATACTCAACATATGACTCCGTTAATCCCCCCCCCCCCCCCTTATGCACTGAAGAGCCAAAGAAACTGGTAGGTCTGCCTAATATCGTGTAGGGCGCCCGCGAGCACGCAGAAGTGTCACAACACGACGTGGCATGGACTCAACTAATGTCTGAAGCAGTGCTGGAAGGAATTGACACCATGAATTCTGCTGCAGGGCTGTCCACAAATCAGTAAGAGTACGAGATGGTGGACATCTCTTCTGAACAGCACGTTGCAAGACATCCCAGATATGCTCAATAATGTTAATGTCTGGCGAGACTGGTAACCACCGGAAGTGTTTAAACTCAGAAGAGTGTTCCTGGAGCCACTCTGTAGCAGTTCTGAATGTGTGAGGTGTCGCATAGTCCTGCTGGAATTGCCCAAGTCCGTCGGAATGCGCAATGGACTTGAATGGATGCAGTTGATCAGACGCGATACTTACGGACGTGTCACCTGTCAGAGTCGTATCTAGATGTATCAGGAGTCCAATATGACTCCAACCGCACACGCCCCACACCATAACAGAGCCTCCACCAGTTTGAATAGTCCCTTGCTGACATGCACGGTCCGCGGATTCATGAGGTTGTCTCCACACCCGTACATCTACATCTACATTTATACTCCGCAAGCCACCCAACGGTGTGTGGCGGAGGGCACTTTGCGTGCCACTGTCATTACCTCCCTTTCCTGTTCCAGTCGCGTATGGTTCGCGGGAAGAACGACTGCCGGAAAGCCTCTGTGCGCGCTCGAATCTCTCTAATTTTACATTCGTGATCTCCTCGGGAGGTATAAGTAGGGGGAAGCAATATATTCGATACCTCATCCAGAAACGCACCCTCTCGAAACCTGGCGAGCAAGCTACACCGCGATGCAGAGCGCCTCTCTTGCAGAGTCTGCCACTTGAGTTTGTTAAACATCTCCGTAACGCTATCACGGTTACCAAATAACCCTGTGACGAAACGCGCCGCTCTGCTTTGGATCTTCTCTGTCTCCTCTGTCAACCCGACCAGGTACGGATCCCACACTGATGAGCAATACTCAAGTATAGGTCGAGCGAATGTTTTGTAAGCCACCTCCTTTGTTGGTGGACTACATTTTCTAAGGACTCTCCCAATGAATATCAACCTGGCACCCGCCTTACCAATAATTAATTTTATATGGTCATTCCACTTCAAATCGTTCCGCACGTATACTCCCAGATATTTTACAGAAGTAACTGCTACCAGTATTTGTTCCGCTATCATATAATCATACAATAAAGGACCCTTCTTTCTATGTATTCGCAATACATTACATTTGTCTATGTTAGGGGTCAGTTGCCACTCCCTGCACCAAGTGCCTGTCCGCTGCAGATCTTCCTGCATTTCGCTGTAATTTTATAATGCTGCAACTTCTCTGTACACTACAGCATCATCCGCGAAAAGGCACATGGAACTTCCGACACTATCTACTAGGTCATTTGTATATATTGTGGAAAGCAATGGTCCCATAATACTTTAACGTGTGTAGACGTCTCTCCATTGACAACAACATGCTGTGTTCTGTTTGCTAAAAACTCTTCAATCCAGCCACACAGCTGGTCTGATACTCCGTAGGCTCTTACTTTGTTTATCAGGCGACAGTGCGGAACTGTATCGAACGCCTTCCGGAAGTCAAGGAAAATGGCATCTACCTGGGAGCCTGTATCTAATATTTTCTGGGTCTCATGAACAAATAAAGCGAGTTGGGTCTCACACGATCGCTGTTTCCGGAATCCATGTTGATTCCTACAGAGTAGATTCTGGGTTTACAGAAATGACATGATACGTGAGCGAAGAACATGTTCTAAAATTCTACAACAGATCGATGTCAGAGATATAGGCCTATAGTTTTGCGTATATGCACGACGACCCTTCTTGAAAACTGAGACTATCTGTGCTCTTTTCCAATCATTTGGAACCTTCCGTTCCTCTAGAGACTTGCGGTACACGGCTGTTAGAAGGGGGGGCAAGTTCTTTCGCGTACTCTGTGTAGAATCGAATTGGTATCCCGTCAGGTCCAGTGGACTTTCCTCTGTTGAGTGATTTCAGCTGCTTTTCCATTCCTTGGACACTAATTTCGATGTCAGCGATTTTTTCGTTTGTGCGAGGATTTAGAAAAGGAACTGCAGTGCGATTATCCTCTGCGAAACAGCTTTGGAAAAAGGTGTTCAGTATTTCAGCTTTACGCGTGTCATCCTCGGTTTCAATGCCATCATCATCCCAGATTGTGTGGATATGCTGTTTCGAGCCACTTACTGATTTAACGTAAGACCAGAACTTCCTAGGATTTTCTGTCAAGTCGGCACATAGAATTTTACTTTCGAATTCACTGAACGCTTCACGCTTAGCCCTCCTTACGCTAACTTTGAAATCGTTTAGCTTCTGTTTGTCTGAGAGGTTTTGGCTGCGTTTAATCTTGCAGTGAAGCTCTCTTTGCTTCCGCAGTATTTTCCTAACTTTGTTGTTGAACCACGGTGGGTTTTTCCCGACCCTCACAGTTTTACTCGGCACGTACCTGTCTAAAACGCATTTTGCGATTGCCTTGAACTTTTTCCATAAACACTCAACATTGTCAGTGTCGGAATAGAAATTTTCGTTTTGATCTGTTAGGTAGTCTGAAATCTGCCTTCTATTACTCTTGCTAAACCGATAAACCTTCCTCCCTTTTTTTATATTTCTATTTACTTCCATATTCAGGGTTGCTGCAACGCCCTTATGATCACTGATTCCCTGTTCTGCGCTTACAGAGTCGAAAAGTTCGGGTCTGTTTGTTATCAGTAGGGCCTAGATGTTATCTCCACGAGTCGGTTCTCTGTTTAATTGCTCGAGGTAATTTTCGGATAGTGCACTCAGTATAACGTCACTCGATGCTCTGTCCGTACCACCCGTCCTAAACATCTGAATGTCCCAGTCTATATCTGGTAAATTGAAATCTCCACCTAAGACTATAACATGCTGAGAACATTTATGTGAAATGTATTCCAGATTTTCTCTCAGTTGTTCTGCCACTAATGCTGCTGAGTCGGGAGGTCGGTAAAAGGAGCCAATTATTAACCTAGCTCGGTTGTTGAGTGTAACCTCCACCCATAATAATTTACAGGAACTATCCACTTCTATTTCACTACAGGATAAACTACTACTAACAGCGACAAACACGCCACCACCGGTTGCATGCAATCTATCCTTTCTAAACACCGTCTGTGCCTTTGTAAAAATTTCGGCAGAATTTCTCTCTGGCTTCAGCCAGCTTTCCGTACCTATAACGATTTCAGCTTCGGTGTTTTCTATCAGTGCTTGAAGTTCCGGTACTTTACCAATGCAGCTTCGACAGTTTACAATTACAATACCGATTTCTGCTTGGTCCTCACATGTCCTGACTCTGCCCCGCACCCTTTGAGGCTGTTGCCCTTTCTGTACTTGCCTGAGGCCATGTAACCTAAAAAAACTGCCCAGTCCACGCCACACAACCCCTGCTACCCGTTTAGCCGCCTGCTGTGTGTAGTGGACTCCTGACCTATCCAGCGGAACCCGAAACCCCACCACCCTATGGCGCAAGTCGAGGAATCTGCAGCCCACACCGCTCTGTACCAGGTCCGCAGTAAGTCCTGTCGACGATGCTGCAGATGGTGAGCTCAGCTTGCATCCTGCTATCGAGACTGGCAGTCTTCACCAAATCAGATAGTCGCCGGAAGCCAGAGAGGATTTCCTCCGATCCATAGCGACACACGTCATTGGTGCCGACATAAGCGACCACCTTCAGATGGGTGAACCCTGTACCCTTGATGGCATCCGGTAGGACCCTTTCCACATCTGGAATGACTCCCCCTGGTATGCACACGGAGTGCACATTGGTTTTCTTCCCCTCTCTTGCTGCCATATCCCTAAGGGGCACCATTACGCGCCTGACGTTGAAGCTCACAACTACCAGTAAGCCCACCCTCTGCGACCGCTCGGATCTTGCAGACTGAGGGGCAACCTCTGGAACAGGACAAGCAGCCATGTCCGGCCGAAGATCAGTATCAGCCGGAGACAGAACCTGAAACAGTTTCGTCAGACAAACTGGAGAGGCCTTCCGTTCAGCCCTCCGGAATGTCTTTCGCCCCCTGCCACACCTCGAGACGACCTCCCACTCTACAACGAGTGAGGAGTCAGCCTCAATGTGAGCAGTATTCCGGGCAGCCACAGCCTTAGTCCGATCGGGGGATGCGTGGGACGAGCTGGCCGTCCCCGACCAACCCCCATCCGGACCCCTAAAGTGATGCCCATTGGCAACAGCCTCAAGCTGTGTGACCGAAGCCAACACTGCCTGAAGCTGGGAGAGTAGGGATGCCAACTCAGCCCGCATCCGAACACAGCAGTCGCAGTCCCTATCCATGCTAAATACTGTTGTGCAAAGAACGTCTGAACTAATCTACAGAGAGCACAAACAATTCGACACAAAATTAAACGGTTATCAAAATACAACACTGCCTAGTAAATGAAATAATCCTGCTACTTGCGCACCGCTGACACACTGCTCGGCGGCAGAAGGAGACTACGCGATTTTACACTATTCAGATACTGAAACGCGATGCTACAACTCTCAAATACTATAATACACCCAAAATTTATGAATTAAACAATGTAAGTACCCAAAAACACGCAAAGATATTAAGAATTAAACTATGTAACAAAATAAGTGAGCTGAGAGTATACGACTTGCTGCTGGCAGCTGCTTATCCAACGGCGGCAGGGAGCACACTGGCTGTGGCCAACCGACACGTCCATCCGGTCGATACAATTTGAAACGAGACTCGTCCGACCACGCAATAAGTTTCCAGTTGTCAACAGTCGAATTCGGTGTTGACGGGCTCCGTCGAGGCGCAAAGCTTTGTGTCGTGCAATCATCAACGGTACACGAGTGGGCCTTCGGCTCCGAAAATCTATATAGATGATGTTTCGTTGAGTGCTTCGCACGCTGACACTTGTTGATGGCCCAGCATTGAAACCTGCAGCTACTTTGGGAAGGGTTGCTCTTCAGTCGTCGTTGGTCCAGTTCTTGCAGGATCTTTCTCCTGCCACAGCGATGGAGGAGATTTGTTGTCTTGACGGATTCTTGATATTCACAGTACACTCTTCAAGTGGTCGTACAGGAAAATCCCCGCTCCATCGCTATCTCGGAGATGCTGTGTCCCATCGCTCGTGCGCAGACTCCAACAGCACGTTTAAACTCATTTAAATCTTGATAACACTGTTCTACAAAAAAAACCTTTTTTTCTATATCTGATAAAAAATATTGTGATCCTAGTTGTATTTTGATTGCTGAATTGAAAACTGTTTTTGGTTTTTTTCTGTCAGGGATAGTTTATGAGTAATCGCAATTTTATTTCTCTTTTCAGTTTCTGATATACTGCAGCAAACGTGAGGTGAAATTCGACAAACAAATGCACATCTTTATGATGTTATAAGTTCATCACATTAATGGAGGGTGGGATCTAACATATAACACAGTAACCTTTGTGTATACACTTTGAAGCATTTATTTGACATGAGAAATTACAGAAAATTGACAAAGAATGAGCCATTGGCTTGTAATGCACATCACTTTTTTCTCTTGTATTGTGAATCTTTCTTCTCTCGAATGATATTCCAGCAATAATCTGCTAACATAGAAGGTACCCACTTCCCTTCATAGCGCCTTTCTATGGTAGAAATGTCTTTATGGAATCTTTCCCCATGTTCATCCGATACGTCACTACAACTCTCTGTGAAGTAGTCCAGATGAGAATCCATGATATGTACCTTCAAAGACATATTGCACCCCAAATCCTGATATTCTTTGATCATATCCTTCACCATTGCTTTGTAGTTAGTAGCTCTTCTTCTTCCGAGGAAGTTTTCCGACACCATCTTGAAACAGTCCCATGCGGTTTTTTCTTAATCAGTTAAACATGCTTCAAAATTTGCATCTTTCTGCAGCTCCCTGATTTGTGGGCCCACAAATACACCTTCCTTTATTTTTTCAGCTGAAAGACAGGGGAATTTGGTAGCTAGATATGCAAACCCACATCCTGTTGGATCCATGGCCTTCACGAATTGTTTCATCAGGCCAAGTTTGATGTGAAGCGGTGGAAGTAGTATATATTCAGGGGCTACCAAACTTTCACGTTGTACATTGTTTTCGCCAACATTCCATCTTCGCCTAGGTCATTTCTTTTTCACGTAGTGAGAATTTCGGTCTCGACTATCCCACTCGCAAAGAAAACAGGCATACTTTGTGTAGCCTTGTTGCATTCCCAGTACCATAGCAATTACCTTGAAATCTGCACATATTTTCCATTTGTGTTCATTGTATTTTAATGAATTTAGCATCCTTTGTACGAATTCGTAACTCTCTTTTGTCAAACTAGCGTAAGCTACTGGAACAGAGGGTATTTTATTTCCGTTATGGAGCAAAACACCCTTCAGACTTGTTTTCGATGCATCTATGAAAAGTCTCCACTCCTGTGAAATATAAGTGAAGTTCAGCACTTTCATCACGCCAGAAACGTCATTGCAAAATGTCAGTGCTTCGTCAGTTGAAAAATAAGAAATAAAGGAATGTTCTCTGTGCCTGAACACTGATTTTAGTACTTTGGTGCAGTAGATTATACTCTTGTAATCTTGAACCAAGCAGCTGCGCCTTTTGTTTACTTAGTCCTAGATCACGTACTAAATCATTTAAATCTGCCTGTGTTAACAAATGTGGCGATGAATCACTTGTGTAGTGATATAAAGAATCATCATCTGTGATTTCTTCAGTACTACTTATTTCACTGTCACTCGGAATTTGACCTCAGGCTCTTGAAGGTACTGGAAGGTTGTCGGAATGCTGCACTGGCATTCTCGCCGAAGGCAGATCTGGGTAGACAATGTGCCTCTTCGACTTTTTGTTTGTAAAACCCTGAATTTTTGTTAGACAGTAATAACAATCAGTAACATGGTCCTTAGGCTCCCTCCACACCATGGGAACAGCAAACAACGCCACATTCTTTCCACCACTGCATTAGTTTGCAGTAACATGTAGCACAACAGAAATGTGGTGCCCATTCTTTATCTTGGTCTCCTACCTCTACTCCAAAGTAATGTTTGTATGCTTTCTTCATGACTGAAGAAATTTTACTCCTATTTCTGGCAAAAGTGAACTACCCACAGATGTAGCAGAAGTTGTCCGGCTTATATCGACATCCACGACGACGTGGCATTTCTGCACATTTAAAAATACCACTTTGGTAATACACCTGTATTAAATTAATAGTAGGGAACTAAAGGAACGCTGATGTGTAAAAACAAGCAGTCGTTTTACCTTCAGCACCAGGCTCAATCAGTTTACACACAGGAACTAAAAAATTCAACCGTGCTCGGAAATATGACACACAGTTACTTGTCAGCCAAAAAAACCCACTCGTTAAGACTGACACAAGTTGCGGCTAACACCACTGCTGTAAACTCGATGTACCTGCCCCTAGGAGGCTTGAAGCTTTACTGCCGAGGCAGCGACCGGCTGTCGATGAGATGTTTCAGGTGGTCTTAATGACATAGGTGTGGCGGGGGATAACCTAATGATGTCTGATTCTTCCCACCTGCTGTTGCACAAGAAATTATCACGTTCTATCACTATTGGATGCGGCAACATACCCGTATCTCTCTATAACGTCTCTGTGTTTGCCATGAATTGTGAATATACATATATATATACAGATTACATAAAAAGTATCCCTGACAACGATATTTTGTTTACATATTTGAATTTCCCACGGTAAAATGGTCTAGAAGCACATACTTTAATATCAGAAATAGAACCCATGTCGAACAGTGTAACCTGCCATTGTAGCAGCAATAACCGATCTAACAACTGCGAAAGACACTTGTTGTCTTATATAAGCGTTGCCTATCACAGCGCCGAATTCTGCCCGTACATATTTCTGTATTTGATCACGCATGCCGATACCAGTTTTTTCTGCGCTTCAGTGTATATCCTACAAGGCCTGGTAGTAACAGTAACGCACTCGGATGGCTGTTGTAGCTGTCTCAGAGAACTGGAACTCTAATGATTAACATACCCTCCGATGGTGTGTACGTGTACGAAGTTCCAACGACCATGTCTTCTGCGTGCTTCACTATATTTGTCAGGTAGTGTACATACGAGATGGTGGAAAGAAACTTTGTGTTCAGCGGTTATTCTCCATTTTCGCTTAGAGGGTTGGCTCTCCTAGCATAGCCGAATTATTATAGTAACAATTTCTGAACTACATCCACGGGCAGTTGAATAAATGGAATTTACAGAACGAATTTTCACACTGCAACAGAAGCACAATTACATATTCAAACAGATCAAGTGTAACTCTCTCTGTAGGCATCACATAAATACTTTTAAGGGCTGACTGAACTACAGAAAACAAACCATAATAAAATGCTCGAAAAATCTGTAGACATTTCTAGCGCTTTGTTAATAAATGTTGATAGTCATGGGAGTAGAAAAACAGCTTCACCTGCAGAAAAGTAACATACATGTAGTGCAACATCAGCGCACGCGGCAAGAAACGAAACACGTATCAGGTGTTTAAAGCCATTCGTCGTATGGAGAAAGGAAATTCGCCTAAGAATGATGTAGTTTTGACAAAAACGATTGAACCTGGAGAGAAAGTAATACAAAAGAAATCTGCAGTATTATTCAGGTAATGTGCCCTGCCGAGGAAAATTCTCCAGAACTAGAACAATATCGTATTTAGCGTACTTCATCAGAAGGAAGACAAAACATTGGAAACTAGGGGCCTCTTTGAAATTTACGGAATAATGACAAAAATTGTAACTGAATGCATAGAGGAAAAAATTACATTTTCATCAAGGAGAGGAACAAGTTCGTCTTAGAACTGCATAGAGCCCAATGCACCATTTCCACGTTGAGAATGAAATTATAAAACGGAGCAGTGGGTGCAAATTACAGCTTGGTTTGCGATTTATAGCTTTTGGGAGATATTTTGACTTAGTTCTAACCAAATCTAGACTAATAGCTTTTCATAAATAAGGCGTCAATTCAAACTCCAATATCCCGTCGTTTCAGAGATATGGAGAGCAACTCAGACATTATTTGCACAACTCATACTTCCGCCTTCGGCATCCACAGCTCTAGGTTTCATAGCAAACAGGACAAGGTAAGTACTTCAAATGCATTTTCTCTCTCTCTCTCTCTCTCTCTCTCTCTCTCTCTCTCTCTCTCTCTCTCTCTCTCTCACACACACACACACACACACACACACACACACACACACACACACACACACACACACACACACACACACAGCCGGCCGAAGTGGCCGTGCGGTTAAAGGCGCTGCAGTCTGGAACCGCAAGGCCGCTACGGTCGCAGGTTCGAATCCTGCCTCGGGCATGGATGTTTGTGATGTCCTTAGGTTAGTTAGGTTTAAGTAGTTCTAAGTTCTAGGGGACTAATGACCTCAGCAGTTGAGTCCCATAGTGCTCAGAGCCATTTGAACCATTTGAACACACACACACACACAATATATATATATATATATATATTAGCAAATTAAATTCGTCGTATATGATCGATCACAATTTGAGGTAAATATCAACGTCGATACCTTCAACACTAGAAGGTTTCAGTGGTTCAGAAACGAATTCAGTATACGTCGACAAAACGTGTTAATCAAATTCCGAAAAACATGAAATATCTGATCGGTAGTAAAGCAGGTTTTAAATTTAACTTAAAATCATTTCAACTGAACGAGACCATCTATTCCATAGATAAATCTTGAATTAAAAAACTGCTAGGCTGAAAATAAAAACACATAGTATTAAGTGTAGCTGTGTAGGTAGAACTGAAAAATCTTCATTGATTTAATTTAGGCCAGTGCGCCGTTTAGTAAACTGACTCGTTCCACATCATTTCGATAGAAAAATTATTCAAATTCTCCATGGAATATTCTACCTCTTTCGCTTGTGCCTTTATCCCGCGTTTTCTCAGGGTCGGCATGGTTAGATACGGATTTGGCAATGTTAACGTTAAGGGGTGTTCAGAAACCCTTCCTGCCACCACCCATAACACCCCCCCCCCCCCTCCCTCCTGGTACGGAATTAGTGTACTCCAGCTGTCTGCGTCTAGCGTTATCCGTGGAATAGTGTGAACATGTTCAGATGACTGCGAGTCGTGTAACTTACGCAGGAGGTGGGGACCAGCCCGGTATTCACTTTGCGGGATCTGGGAAACAGCCTAAAAACCACATCCAGGCTGGGCGACACACCGGCCCGCGTAGTTAATCCGCCCGGGAGATTCGATTCTGGGCCGGCGCGGCTATCCGAGTCCAGGAAGCAGCGCATTTGCGCTCTCGGCTAACCTGGCGAGCTACTGCATGGAGTAGGCAACTAATTAAATAGCTGGCGAGGCAGGTTGATAGTGCCGTGTCGTATGTCCTTGTTGAAGCTATAGTCACGCCGGTTGTCGAATAGGGCTGTAACCTCACTTTTCTTGGATTTGGACTTTAATCTGGATATCTGCTGGAGTGTTGGCTATAGTGTAAGACGATACTGGCTTCCGTTCATCGGTACGGATGCGAGCTTAAGCTACTTTATAATGGTGATGGTCACTGTCGTTCCTGTTTGCTAGATTTTAAAAGGTAAGAAAACTCTACGACAAAGAAATTATTTGGAGATGGGTAATGGTCATAAGGAAACACACAGGAGCAATATGAATGCATATTAGTGACTGCTGTAATACATGGAAAAGTTCGGAGGGGTCCCTTATCTAGCTGTAGATGTCAAATGGATGATGATGATGATGATGATGATGATGATGATGATGATGACTAAACAGAAACTTTTTATAACCCACAAATACAATGTCAAAATAAGTAAATGACAAGTCCTGTATGTACGTTGTGGGGAAGCAGCCTACTCATGCCTTGTAAAATTCTCATCAGCCTTTCAATTGTGTGCCAGCCTAGTCCGCTGTAACTAGCTCTGACGTCATAAATGTTGCGCAATACTTTAAACATCAAGTAAATAACCTGAAACGTTTCTAGCATGTCAGGAGTAATACTAAATATGTGTTGAATATCAGTTCAATAACTTTAACCATTTTCGAAATTTGGACGTTTTCTGTAAAAATCATTGGCGCAACAGAAAAGAGCTAGGAACTTAAAAATATGTATTTAGATTCCTTTTTCATAATAATTTAGTAGAAACAGTATTCTGGATCTCACAAATTAAAATTTTAGTTGAAATTCATGATTTTCTGGTTTTTGTCTTAAAAATTAAGGAAGCAAGATAGATTAAGTAGGCGAATAAATAAGGCTAGGATGTTTAAATTTAAGTAGAATGGGGATCCGCTATAATCATAAAGATGTGAGAAGTTTCAATTGAATAACTATAAAACTATAGCGATAGCGTATCTCCAAAGGGCAAGTTCAGAGCTCGTCTACTGCGTGTAGTGTAATTAAATTAATTCTCTCGCCCAAAATATTTGACTTAGCCACGTCAGACTTTTATTATGATTACTTACCTGTGTGCTGATTGCACATTTAAATTGTGAGCTTCATCGGCCATCAGCAAAGGAAGCGATGATTTATTCGATAACTTAAAGTGGTGCATTACTAGCCTAGTGGCTAGTCGGGAGAACGGAATTGATCAGGCGTTCCCTTAGCCGTCCGCACCGCGGCTATATATATAAGAACGCTGCACGATAGAAGAAGGCCCCAGTTCTCTCCAGACGCTGATTAGCGCACCATCTGTGCCCGGAGTAGCGTCGCATCGGTATCATTGCTATAAACAGCCTCGGATGCTGTAATAAGTTACTCGGGATACGCGTAACCATGAAATCGTTTTCGAGTGAAGTGTTCGTTCTGGGATGACTTTAATGATCTATCTTCAGTTTGCGTGTGTTGTATTTTCACGTGCCGTCGCGGGACAGACATTCTACCATTATTAGCGTGGCGTTTGATGAGTATTATCATCAAATTATGGCGAGCATTCACTTAAACATTTAATTTGAACAGTTATAGTTGTATCAACGCATTAGACTCTGAAGTGCTCTGGTAGTTGGATTGTGTGGATGCTTTTTTGGTCTGTGACTTTCAGAATATAGTGAACATTTTAGACATAATCGTTTTTGATTATGAATCCCAGACAATCTCCTAATTCCTCAGAGCTATAAGCTGTAGCTATAAATGCATTTCTCAGATGAAGTGGGCACTAGGAATTCTAATTACAGGCTTCACGTTTTGCTAGTCACTTTCTGGTTGCCAATATTGTAGTTAGAGAGCCAGTGTTGAGAACGGCAAACCACAGCATTAAATAAATAATAGGAACATTTATATAACAATTAATTCCACCTGCCGCTCCTCATATGGTTAATCGGCCGGGAAATGCGTCTTTTCTACATTTAAATATAGCAAATTATTCCAGCCGCCGCCCCACAACGTGTGATTGTGTATGTGTTTCAGGCCGCTAAAGTTGTTTTTAATAAATTGAGGCAAACGTGAACTGCAAACTGTAAATTGCATTTATTCAGTTAGACACAGTCGTAAATTCAAAACCGTTACTCTATTATCACTAGTAACTCAGAATTAGCAGGTCACCAAGATTAAAGAGCCGAGCCTAAGCTTCACGAGCTGTGGACGCAGAATCACCTACACAAGGGATTTCTTCATTAGTCACCCCAGCCGTTACTTCAAGTTTGGCTCATAGAATTAACGTTCATGAAAGGTGTGAGAGAGCGCAATTGTCGTTTTAAACTGATAAGGGAACGTCACGAAATGCTCTGCCATTTTTCATTTTATAAATACTTAAAAAAATCGTTGGTAACTGAACGAATGATGCGTAACTTTGGTTATAAAGTATCAGTACTCCTGAGCTAGGCGAGAAAAAATGGCAGGTCTACAAGAAGCCAGACAAAGGCACTGTGTTTACCGTCAGAAAAAATTTTCAATATGAACGCAAAACTTGGGATACGTTTACCATATTTATGGCAGTTCTCGTGGCGGCAAGAGTTCTCTTCTTACCTATTCCAAATAATAATCGATTTTTTCATAGATATATGTATGGCACGTTCACTTCAACACTGCACGCAGAGATAAAGGTGTGAGTTTGATAGGTTCCAATGATCACATCTAGCCACATAGCTCTAGTTTTTGTGGGTAAAACATTTGTCTGGTCATTTCTATAAACTTGTGACCAAATTTTGTGAGGATACTTGCTTTCAATAGGATGCTTAGAAGCGCATTGGGTTTGCTGTTGATAGATTCTTCCTAATGATTGCTTCGATGTAGGTTATTTCTGTATAATATATGAGATGTACCTGTAAATATTACATTCTGGGTCGAAATAAATCGGCGTTCTTAAATATTAGGGTCGAAACATTCGCAAGATCTTTCCTTTGATGCGGATAATAAACGACGAATGTTCTAAACACAACAGTGCTCGGAAATCTTACAATCTTTAAAGAAAATTTGTTCGTGTACTTTTTTTTTGGGGGGGGGGGGGGATTTGCATAGTACTGCTTCAGGAAATTGACGTTCTGGCAGTGACCTCTAAATCCTGTAAGTATGAACAAAATGGAAGACGGCCATCAGTCCGGAACCGCGCCGCTGCTGCGCTCGCAGGTGATTTGTGTGATGTCCTTAGGTTCGTTAGGTTAAGTAGTTCTAAGTCTACGGGTCTGATCACTTCAGATGTTAAGTCCCATAGTGCTCAGAGCCATTTGAATCATTTTTTTTGAAGATGGCTACGCGTGGGCGTGGCCAATATTCACAACAGTGTGTGTCCCATATGACGACCGGCCATACACGACGCACAGTAGGCCAGAATCCTGAAAACTTGGTCAGAATTGAAAAACATGTTCCAATATAGCCAAAAATTGCTATAATGGAATTTCTGACCCATCTTATAATGATCTTTATATCAAAATTGAAAAATAGAATTATGGAACCAATATGGCGAAAAGAATCTGGAAAAGCTGATGAAGTAAACAAAACGTGATTTCGATGAACATTTCTAATTTTAAAGGTAAATTTTATTTCAAAATAACCTCTATTAACGTCATTACAGAAAATACATATTAGTAAAAAAATGGCAGTTTTATAAGTCTTCTTAATCTTCTCCCTATTCTGCTTTTCGTTCCTCATTTCCTTCGTCTTCTTCCTCACCAACATTTGTATCCTCTTATTCATCCTCAGAATCTGATTCCTCATAATCCTCTCCAGCGCGTACGAAGACGGCAACAGCTTCCGACGACAAAGTTTTCACTTTCCTCTGAGATGGTTTCTTCAAAGAACTATGTAACAGCAAAATATAATTCAACAAAATTAAAGTTATCGAGGAAAATCTTCTTGATATGAAATAATGTAATTATTTTGTAAGGAGTATTTTGTATATTTTTGATACGTTTAAAATATATCTTTATATTACTAATTATATTTTTATTTTGTAATAGCTTATTAGCAGTGTTATAGAAATAAAAATTGTATGATTATGTGCACATGTGTGTTTTATTCGTATATTAGTAACATTTTTAATTCTATTTTGTCAGTGTAAGCAACAGCATTTTGCGACTGCCGCTTGAAAAGTGGCTCAAACCAGGAGTTGCGGCTAGCAGCTGGATTTTAAGACTGATTCGCGAAGATGGTAGTACATACCTACTGAACGAGACTTCTCACAGCGTGACAGTTATTGAATTATATGAAATAAAATCGTCGTAACTTCTGAACGGTTTATGTTAAGACGTACAAACTGCATCGTTGGCCGCGGGGCATGATGGGAATTAGTATGCCTATGGATCGATGACCTCAGCAGTTGGTCCCATAGAACTTACCACAAATTTCAAATTTTACTTCCTTCAGTATAACGACATCGCTCGATTATAGTGGCCAGCATGTTCTCCAGACATTAACCCTATCGACCATGCCTCGGATAAATTGAAAAGGGCTGTTTATGGACGACGTGACCCACTAACCACGCTGAGAGATCTACGCCGAATCGCCGTTGAGCTGTGGGACAGTCTGGAGCAACAGTGCCTTGCTGAACTTGTGGATATTGCGCTGAACCGCCGAGCCTGTCGCAGAAACTCAGCAACGATGTCTGCAGCAGGGGAAAGAAAGACTATCTGCAAACCAACAGGCTTCACAACAGCCTGACCGTGTACCCAATATCGACGGCCCGCCGCAGATCAAATTATAAGTTCTTTTCCCAATTACTCGAAAAATCCATAAAGAAAAACATTAAGCTGTAACAGATTCAACCTAGAAGATAAGGATAGACGCAGCAAAATTCACCAGTCCCTGCTGTAGAAAAGATTTATCGTAAAAAAAATTTTTTTTGACACTTCAACAAAGTCACAAGAGTTTTTATATGTTCGTTGTGCGGTCTGACACTCCTTGATATCTTTGCCAGGATGAATTGAAAGTCTCCTAATTTTTCCTTAAATAATTAATTAATGTCACTAAAGAATCAATCTTGTTCTCATTTAACGAAATATTCCACTTTAAAACCGATCTTCTTGATCACAATCGCCGATAAAGTTTTAAAACAGAATTTAGCGATTATTTTCAAAATGTCAATACGTGACGACTTCTCATTAATAAAACTTTAAACCAGTTAATTATTGAAGATCGCCCGCACTCCTGATAAAATTCTGCCAGAATCTCTTCAAGAAGTCTGAATTTTAGTAAAATTTGCAAATTTCACACATACGTAATATTTACGATGTATGTCGTAACAACAGAGTCAACTGATTGTTTTAACTTCCAACTCTAAGTTTATTTAACAGTTAATAACCAATTGACTTCCAATTACAAACTTTATGATTCCACATTCAACATTGAACTACTTTCCCTTTTATATAAAAAAAATAAAACATTTTAATAATAGTCAGCATGATGTTTCAACGGTTCTTCCAGCCACCGGCCGTCGACCACGATGCAATAGTGGTTAGCTCTCGACGTCCGCCGGGTCTGGAATCCCCACTGGATCATCTTGCTGCCACGCTCGACATGAAAGAAAAGAAACAAAATCTTTTTAAATAACAAGTCTCCACTTACCATACTACAAATAAATATGTAATTAACATTTCTTACCTGGCGTCGCTCAAGCGATAAAGAAACGCGATGTTTCCTGATTAGACTTTTGAAACACCACAATAGTATGCCACGACGAATATAGGCATGCTTCAATGCAAGAAGACGTGCTACTGGGTATTAGAGGTACCCGTGTGTACAGCAATCTGGACCTCCACCTCTGAAGGTCTCGCTGTATGGTGGTACAAAACGCAATGTGTGATTTTCATGAGCAATAAAAAAGGGCGGAAATGATGTTGATGCTGTTCTATATTCCAATTTTCTGTACAGGTTCCGGAACTCTCGGAGCCGAGGTGATGCAGAACTTTTTTTTATGTGTGTAGTTGAATTTAAATGAAATGAGCGTATGGCATCGTTGGTCGAGAGGCCCCATCCGGGGAAGTTCAGCCGCCAAGTGCAAGTCTTATTTCAGTCGACGCCACATTGGGCGACTTGCGGACCAGTGATGAGGATGAAATGATGGTGAGGACGACACAACACCCAGT
Source organism: Schistocerca nitens (assembly GCF_023898315.1). Classification (NCBI taxonomy): domain Eukaryota; kingdom Metazoa; phylum Arthropoda; class Insecta; order Orthoptera; family Acrididae; genus Schistocerca; species Schistocerca nitens. The sequence goes on along the minus strand of NC_064616.1, from coordinate 803,706,920 downwards.
CCCCGAGCGGAGAAAATCTCCAACCCGACAGGGAATCGAACCCGGGCCCACTTGCATGGGAGTCGAACACGTTACCATCCAGCTAAGCAGGCGGACATATAGTTCAATAACAGTCACCTTGTATCTACTAACTTTTTTTCTTATTTAGAGCACTTTTTCTGGATTCTGAGCCAATGTGCGACGCCAGAACGTTGTGGCTAGAGGTAGTGTATCGCACGACTGTAGGCACGATATCTGAGCAGACGTGCAGCGAACATGAAGGCTCGTCGCGACGTAACCGGCTTTGAACATGGAATAAAAATAGACGCAACGCACGTGTTGTATAACATATCGGAGATTACACAAGTATTTGAGTTTCCGGGGTCACCAGTGGGGGATGATTGTTGATATTTTGATGATTGTTCAATACTGCAGAGAGAGTTTCCACAGGCTTAAACCGCCGTAAGCGGCGACCGCAAGTGTTTGGTGAATGGGTGCCACATCGCTTCGACAGAGCCGTGATCTACTGTGAGTCAGGTTGTTGCAGACTGGAATGTGGCGCGTCAGGAAGCACGGCTGCACGGAGACAAGTGCACCGCGCTTCCGCAGCCGGCCACCGACTTGGGTCTCGTGTCCCTTTGCCTTCCCATCACTTTCGGTCACTCAGTGTACGTAACTCACATTTTCTGACCGAGCAAGAACTCAGTCTAGCGAAGTTTAGGCGGATTTGCTAAGCGGCGATACGGAGGTAGGCGGGAGCGGCCGCCGATCTGATGGGAGGTCGAGATGAACCTGTTGGCGTTAGATGCAGCTGCGGCTGCGGCTACGTATGATAAACAAGTAATCCGGTCCGGCGCGCAGCAGAGCGTGAAACCCGCTTTTGCGTACTTGTGGGGCCGCTGCGGCTGATGAACCCACGGCTCGCATCTTCTACAAATTACCGAGCCTCTTCCCTCCTGTCGATCTTTCCTTGACACAGAATAGTCTCCGACCGAGAGCAGTTATAGGCCCTCGTCAGTAATAATGGTAAGTTACCTGGAGAGCGTCCACGGGATCGTCACATCGAGAGGTGTGCGAGAAAGAAAAATTTTTTTACCTTAATTTTTTTATGGCTGAAAATGTTTCTTGAGAGAATGTTTTTAAGATTTCGTCATTTGAAGTGTGCCATAAATGATAATAAAGGTTAAAACCGCGATTTACTGCGTGATTATGTGGCCCGAGCGCTCCAGTCGGCTGCTGTACTAGGCGGTTCTAGGCGCTTCAGTCTGGAACCGCGTGACCGCTACGGTCGCAGATTCGAATCCTGCCTCGGGCATGGATGTGTATGATGTCCTTAGGTTAGTTAGGTTTAAGTCGTTCTAAGTTCTAGGGAACTGATGACCTCAGATGTTAAGTCCCATAGTGCTTAAAGCCATTTGAACCAATTTTTCGAGCTCTCGAATGCAACCGATGTAATACTGTAATAGTTGGCAACGAAATAGGGGTCTGTTAATTTCGGATAGTATCACGAGGGCATTAGTATCAATTAAAATACGACACGATTCCTCTTCGTAACATGGTTCGTTTGTGGTAAACAGTCTGAAAGCACGTGTTTGTCTCGCATATGCTTGTCATTTCGTTTGTTTTTTAAACTAACTAGAATGTGGCTGCCTGAAAATGACAAAGAAACCAAATTTTACGAATAGAAAATTACCGAAAAGTAATCCCAGTATTGAAAAAAATGCTTCGACTGCCAAGCGAAAGCCAGTTAATCGATAAAATTTCATCAAAATGAGAGTGTTTCACCGCGCGGGGTAACCGCACCGTCTTAGTCGCCTTGTCACGGTATGCGCTGCTCTCCCCCCCGTCGGAGGTTCGAGTCCTCCCTCGGGCATGGATGTGTGTGTTGTCCTTATCGTAAGTTTTGCAATTTGCCTGCTATGTTATTGAAAAATAAAATCGTGAGTATCGGTTCCAAACTTGAACCTCACCTTGGTCTATCCCCTCTCTTCGCAGTCGAGAGAACGATGGTTCGAATCCCCCTCCGGCCATCCAGATGTAGGACTCTGATAGATTTTTCTATAAGCTTAAGGCGAAGGCAGGAATGATTCTTCGGAAAATGAGAAGTTCGAATAATTACTTACCCGTGCACACCCGCACTGTGCTACATCTCTTATGACCTCGTCGTCGACGAGACGCTAAGTCGTTGTACTCATATTTTTTTTAGATGCACATCTGTGATTGACGAGTAAAATTTTATCTTGTACATCGACCTTGGCTTATTAATGTAATCGAAATTATCTTCTTCTTACGTACTCTTCAACACCGAAACTTTCAGTATATCGAATTTATCAGTTCAGTTTCTTCCTGTCACTCATGATTTCACTCAAGACTGACTTCTAATTTCCTATTGTTGTTTGAGAGTAACGTAAGAGAGTCTAACTTTGTCTTATACAGGGGTTTCCGCTGTTAACAGGGGAAACTTACTCAGATTAAGGTATGTACCAACAGAAACTGTAACATTACATTAAATATAGAACTTTAAATGATCGGTTTGCGAGATAAATATGAATGTGGTGTTGTGAGCCGCCCCTAACATTACATTCAAATATTATTCCAGTCGGTACAAATGTATCTGGCAGCTCTTCTGTTAAGTCTCTATCGAACTGAGCTCAAATTTCACAGATGGCTCATGTTTACAGATAGATTGTTTATTTAATCGTGTCAGAAGCATCGTACATAAAATGAGAATAATTAACACATATATATCAAGTATATAACAAATACAAAAAGAGTATAAAAGTATACAGATATATTAGCAGGGTCAAGTAGTTTTTATTTTATGAAGTCTTGGACCAGAGCCTGGCCACGTCCAGCGCTTCCGGGGTGGCATTCATCAAATCCTTCATGGTGCAGGTGCTTGGGCACAGCACACACTGCGTGAGGTGGATGGTGGTTTGAGTGTGTCCACAGTCACACAGCGCCGGTTCATTTGAGAGGCCCCATTTGCGCATATACTCTTTGGATTGTGTGACACCAGAGCGCAGCCTATTAAGAGATTTCCATGTCGTCCATCCTTCCATGTGACAGGGAGGGAGTTCTTCGTTTGGGACTAACCATTCCCCAAGGTGCGCGTTTTCTTCTCGCCACATTTCCACCCTCACTTGCTGCGGTGTCCCGGCGATGTTTTCTGCTGTGTGCAGGAAGTTTTTCTTTATTTTAGTCGACGGCGGGCTGGCTGGTGTTTGTACAGCGGGTGGGCTGGTGAGGTCAACGCCTTTGTCTTTTCTTTCCTGGCCGCTACTTTCCTTCTAATATCTGGTGGGGCCACGCCTGCCAGGCAGTACAATTTATCAGTCGGGGTTGGTCTCAGACAGCCTGTGATGATGCGGCAGGTTTCATTAAGCGGTATGTCCACTCGCTTGGCGTGGCTAGAATTGTACCACACTGGGCACGCGTACTCCGCTGTTGAATAGCACAAAGCAAGAGCTGTGGTTCTCACTATTCCAGGCTGTGCCCCCCCATGTAATGCCCGTTAGTTTGCGCACAATGTTGTTTCTCGCGGCTACTTTGTGTTTAGTGTTCATGAAGTGCTTTTTATACGTGAGTGCTCTATCCAAGGTGACGCCTAAGTATTTTGGTGTTTCGCAATGTTCCAGGGGCACTCCTTCCCAATTAAGTTGTAGTCTTCTTTCTGATTGTTTGTTCTTTAGGTGGAAGACGCAGGTTTGGGTTTTCCCTGGGTTGGGTTTGAGATGGATCCCCTTACAGTAGGTGGCAAGCTGTTCGAGGGCTTCTGACAGATTCTGTTCAACAGTTTCAAATCTGTCTGCTTGAGCGGTAATGGCGCAATCATCTTCATATATGAAGCTTTCGGTGCCTTGGGGGAGGGGCTGGTCATTAGTATATATATTAAAAAGTGTTGGGGGGCCAGTACGCTTCCTTGGGGGAGGCCGTTTTTCTGTATCCTCCACCGGCTTCTGTGTCCCTGAAAATCCACGAAGAATCTTCGATTCTGGAGTAGGTTTCCAATCAGTAAGGTTAGTCTGTAGTCCCTACTCATTGCGTATATTTTTCCCAGGTGCTGGTTGACTGTGTCGTAGGCTGCTGATAGGTCTAGGAAGACAGCCCCGGTGATCTTCCTGTTCTCGAACCCATCCTCTATGTGTTGCCTTAATTTTAGCACCTGTGACGTACAGCATTTGCCCTGTCTGAATCCTGCTTGTTGTGGGATCAGGAGGGCTTAAATGGTTCAAATGGCTTTGAGCACTATGGGACTAAACTGCTGCGGTCATCAGTCCCCTAGAACTTAGAACTACTTAAACCTAACTAACCTAAGGACATCACACACATCCATGCCCGAGGCAGGATTCGAACCTGCGACCGTATCAGTCCCGCGGTTCCGGACTGCAGCGCCTAGAACCGCACGGCCACCGCGGCCGGCGATCAGGAGGGGCTCGATGGCGTCCGTGATTCTGTGGAGTCTCATCCTTTCCAAAACCTTGTACATATGGCACAGCAGAGAGATCGGCCTGTAGTTTTTGGGATTGTCACGTTCTTTGCCTGGTTTTAGGACGGCAACGACTCGCGATTTACTCCAGATTTTTGGAATTTTGCAGGATGTCATGTAATTGTTCTTCATATCGACTAGCAATTTCCTTGTTACAGGTCCAAAATTCTTTATTTGCTCGACGCATATATCTTCAAGGCCGGCTGCTCTCCGCATTTTGCACTTACTGATCGCCTTCTCCAGTTCCGCCAAGGTAAATGGCTTGGACAGTTCTTCGGTCTCCTGAGGGGTCTTTCGTTCTATGCCCCTCTTTTTTGTCATTAGGTTGTCGTATCTTGGTGGTTTCCCATTTGTGAGAAGCAGGTGTGCAATTTGGTCTGCTGTGATGTTCGTGTATAGATTTGGTTTGGTGGGGTCATTGGCTAGGCGTTTTATGAGTTTCCAGGCCTTTTGACTATCTCTGCCAAATTTAATTTCCACCATCAGTTTGGTCCATTGCTCCCTTCTCACTTCTGATATCCGGGATGTAAGAACTCTTCCTTTGGTGAGGGTTTTTTCACTGAAGGGGTATCTTTAGAAGAGCATTATCCGATCATGTCCCATATGGGCTAGATTGGAGAAAAATCTAGTGATCGAGCAGACCAAGACAACATGTCGACACTCCGTATAGTATGTTGCGTTACAATAGCGGTATGTGCACGAGCCTTATCCTGTTGGGAAACATCCCCTGGAATGCTGTTCATGAATGGCAGCACGACAGGCCGAGTCACCAGACTGACCTACAAGTTTTCAGTCAGGTTCGGTGGGAAAACCAAGGAGTGCTCCTGCTGTCACACGAAATGCCACCCCAGACCATAACTCCAGGCGTAGGTACAGTGTGTCTAGCATGCAGAAAGATTGGTTGCAGGCCCTCAGCCGGCCTGCTTCTAACCAACACACGGCAATATGTGGCACCGAGGCAGAACCACTTTTCAACAGAAAACACAACAGACCTCCACCCTGCTCTCCAATGAGCTCTCTCTTGACACTACTGAAGTCGCAAATGGCGGTGGTTTGGGGTCAGTGGAATACATGCTACAGGGCGTCTGGCTCGGAGCTGTCCTTGAAGTAACCGATTTGTAACAGTTTGTTGTGCTAATGTGGTGCCAACGGCTGCTCAAATTGTTGCTGCAGATGCAGTTTGATGCGCCAGCACCATACGCCGAAGACGATGGTTGTTGTTGGTTAGTTGGTTTGGAGAAGGAGACCAGACAGCGAGGTCATCGGTCTAATCGGATTAGGGAAGGACGGGGAAGGAAGTCGGCCGTGCCCTTTGAAAGGAACCATCCCGGCATTTGCCTGGAGCGATTTAGGGAAATCACGGAAAACCTAAATCAGGATGGCCGGACGCGGGATTGAACCGTCGTCCTCCCGAATGCGAGTCCAGTGTCTAACCACTGCGCCACCTCGCTCGGTCGAAGACGATGGTGTTCCCTTTGGGTTGTGTCACGTGGCCGTCCGACCAGGTCTTCCTGCGACCGTACATTATCGTGGCCGCCGCTGCTAGCTATCTTGTACAGTGGCTACATTGCTGCCAAATCTTTCTGCAGTATCGCAGAAGGAACATCCAGCTTCTTGTAGCCCTATTACACGACCTCTTTCTGACTGTCACCACGTCCAATCCCAAAGGCAACTAACGCTTACGTAACAGCGTGTATTTAAGAGAAACCTGATTTGCAATCTCATAGTGGCGTTACTACCGCCACTCTAATGCGATTGGCGCGAAATCTGAGTAGACATTATCTTCTAGATGTAGAAATACGCCTACGTACTTTCGTGTATGTCGCACAACTCCTCCTTGGTGCTGCGATTTTTTTTCCGTCAGTGCATTTTCACCCTTGTTAGTCTTCCTGTTAAATTATGATACGCGCTGTATATTCTCAGAGATCGACAGTTCCAGACGATACCAAAAGTCATGCCCCTGCAAGAACATTACAGATAATTCAAAAACACTGCAGACCATTCTGAAACATTGTACATCTCGTACCAGAACATTTCAGAACATTCGAGATCATCTCTCAACGTTTACGGAAGAGTTCCCATCAGAATACAATTATTTCTACATGAAACGTATTCGAAGATGCGAATGCGAACAACCATCAGCTGTATAAGGGAATGGCGACACTGAAAATTTGTGGCGGAGCAGGAATCGAACCCGAATATCCCGCTTTACACGAGCGGTCGTATTAACCGCTTTAGCTATCCGTGTGCGACTCACGGCAAGACCCAAACTTCCATATTTCGTCGTTCCTGAATCACAACCTCTGCGCGTACACACGTTATGTAATTCTCGTACAGGGGAGGCAAGAAGACTGCATCTTTCTTCTTAACAACATAGGCACTGCAATATAGTAAATATCATTTCTGCCAGTTGTGTTCGAAAAACACGACCCCGTCATTTAAATACTTTCGAACTAAAAGAAATAGTTGTGATTTCACCCATTTCTCACCCCCCTGAATTTCCACAACAGCCAAACCGAAAAGAAACCAAACACCTATACGAATAGGTGTAGGTGCAAGGCATCACACTCGTCCATTGCGGCATAACAAATCACTACCTACATAAAATATTTACTCAACATTTCATTTAATTTAAACAAAATAAGTAGCTGTCTGAAGGTATTCGTCTGCATTATAGTCTTGTGCGGAAATTAAATTTGGACAATAAAGAGTTCATTAAAGAAAGGAATGATTTTTTTTGAAATATGGTACTACAGAAGAGTAATTAAGGCTAGATGGGTAAATCGGGCAGTTAATGAGAAATTACTGACTAGAATTGGGAAAAATAGAAATTTATGGCACGACCTCATTAAAAGAATGAATCTGTTGGTTAGACACATCCTGCACCATGAAATAATCGTAAATTTTGTAATGATGAATGTGTAGGGGGGGGGGGGGGAGGGAGGGGTAAAAGTGTAGACAGAAACCAACACTTGATTACAGCACGCAGGCTCATCAAATGGTACTAGGCTGCAGCAGTTATGCATAGATGAATAGGTTTGCACAGTCTAGATTAGCGTTGAAAGCTGCATCAAATCAGTCTTCGGGCTTATGAACACAGCGACAACAACTAGCCGCCTCGATTTTGAAGTTGAGTGGAAAACAAAATAATGTACTGTCGTAAGGACAAAAACTATGGGATAAAAATATCCGGACACCAGCACGTAATGCGTAACTGACTACTACATATCACATAGAAAGAGGCGGTGAGTGTAGTATTGCCAGTAGAGAAGCAGTAACACAGAATAGATCAGTCAGTAGGGCTCTGCGAATTCGAACATGGGCTAGTTCTTGTACAACAAAATTCATCTACTACTTTAGTGTCTCGTGTCTACATCTACTTGAGTACTCTGGAATTCGCAATTAAATGTTTGGAAAAAGGGTTATAGAACCCACATTTAACCTGTTTCTCTACCGTTCCATCCTCCAACGGCACGCGGGAAAAACCGAGCGCTTAAATCTTTGTGTGCGAGCTCTGATTTCTCTTATTTTATCATGATGATATTTCTCCCTATGTAGGTTGGGTGCCAACGGAATATTTTCGAAATCCGAGGAGGAAGTTGGTGATTCAAATTTCGCAAGAAAATCCTGCCGCAATGGAAATCACCTTTGTTTTAATGATTGTGACCCTAATTCACGTATCATATCCGTGAAACTCTCTCCCTTTTTCGCGTTAATACAAAACGAACTACCTACTTTGAAATATTTTGATGTCCTCCATCAATCCAATGTGGCAAGGATGTCATAATTCACAGCAGTATTCCAGCAGACGACGGGCAAGCGTAGTTTAAACAATCCTTTTGTAGACCTGTTGGATTTTTTGAATGTTCTGGCACTATATCGCAGTATTTGTTTTGCTTTCCCCACATTACCTATGTTATAGTTCCAATTTAAACTGTTTCTAATTGTAATCCCTAACTATCTAATTCTGTTTACAGTCTTAAGTTTTGTGTGATTTATCGTGATACCGAAATTTAGCGAATTTTTTTTTTGTAGTACTCACGTGAATGACTTCACACTTCTAATTGTTTAGAGTCAATTGCCATTCTGCGTACCATACAGATACTTTGTCTAAATCATTTTGCTGTTGGTTTCGATCATCTGACGAATTTAGACGATAAATCATACCATCACCTCATCACCCTATTGTCTCCTATGTCGTCTATGTAGACCAGGAAAAGCAAAGAGCCTATTAAAATTTCTTGGGGAATGCCAGATATTACTCCCGTTTCACTCACTGATGTTCCGTGAGTTACTAAGAACTGTGACCTTTCTGACAGGAATTCACGAATCCAGTCGCACAACTGATGCGATACTTCATAGACACGCAATTTGATTAGAAGTCGGCCGTGAGGAACGGTATCAAAAGCCTTCTGGAAATATAAAATCATGAAGTCAGTTTGACATCCCCCGTCAACAGCACTCATTACTCCGTGAGAATAAAAAACTAGTTGTGTTTCACAAGAACAATATTTTATTAATCCGTATTGACTATTTGTCGATAAATATTTTTTCTTGGGGTAATTCATAATGTTCGAAAATTGCACTGAATTTCGATGTTAGTGATATGGATCTGTAATTCAGTTCATCGCTCCTATTTCCCTTCTTGGGTATTAGTGTGACTTGTGCAACTTTCCTGTCTTTAGGTACGGATGTTTTGACGAGCGAGCGGTTGTATCTAAGCTATTGCTGACAGGAACCTGACTAATATACAATATGGACTGGAGGCCTTGCCTTTGTTGATCTAAGTCGCTTCGCTAACCCGAGGAATGCTACAGGGTTGGACAAATAAAATTGGCCCTTAGAACAGAGTTCCAGCGTACAAAGAAACACAGCAGAAGAAAGGAAATACAGTACTAACCTGACTATAGCAGATGTGACCACCATTCATCTCTTGGCACTTCTGGGCCCTGATTAGTAATTTGCTGAAGGCGGGTCAGAGCTGGAATGCTGGAACTGCTGCATTCTCATCGGGCATGTTCCGTTGCAGTTCTTGAAAACTGTAAGGGTTGTTGCGATACACCTTAGGCTTGAGGACTCCCCACACAGTGCAATAGCAAAATGACAGATCAGGTGACCTTGGTGGCCAGCTACGACCGCGACCAGGCTGACCTCTGGTGACAGCTGTCAGGCGTGAAGATTTTGTAAATCTTGTAAATTGTGTAAACCGATGTGGATCACGTGGCGAGCGTGGTTATGTGCATACACTGACGTCCAATCGTATCCACTCGTCCAGGTGACTTATTTGTCCCACCCTGTACTTCTAAGCTACCCATGTTGCCAGTCGTTCTAGATTCGAATTCTGGGATATTCACATCGTATTTCTTGGTGAAGGAGTTTCGAAAAGGCGCGTTTAGTAAATAAGCTTCTGTGGCACTGTCAACAGTGACATCGCCATTGTATAGCGCAGTGAGGTACTGACTGCGTCTCGTCTCCGGTATGCTTCACACGTAAGTGGAATCTCTTTGGGTTTCCTGCCAGATTTCGAGACAGAGTTTCGTTGTGAAAACTATTGAAAGCATCTCGCACTGAAGTTCGCGCTACATTTCGAGCGTCTGTAAAACTTCGCCGATCATGGGGTTTTTGAGTTTCTTTAAATTTGACATACATTTTTTTCGTTACTTCTGCAGCAGTGATCTGACCCGCTTTGTGTACCAGGGTCAATCAGTTCGATTTGTTATCAATTTATTTAGTATATGTCTCTTAATTACCTTCGATATTACTTCCGTGAATTCAAACGACATCTGATCTACGCTTACATAGACAAACAGAAAGGAGTGGAGACTGTTCCTTAGGAAGGCGTCAACCGAATTTTTATCTCCTTTTTTAAGAGGATGTATTTTGCATTTATTTTTGTGGGTTTGGATGTTACGGTTTTCAGTCTCGTTACAACAGCCTTGTGGTCACTATCCCTGCAGCCTTCCTGATGCTCCTTGTTTGATCAGGATTATTTGTTGCTAAGAGATTCAATATGTTTCCCCAATGTATTTCAACCGACATATCGGGAGTAGATTGAAGTCACCACCACCTATAATTGTAAGAAAGAGTCAAGTTTTCTTTGAACTGTTTAGCAACTGTATCATCTGATCATGGGCCGGTAAGAGGAACCAATTATTAATATTCCGGTTGCCAAGTATAACCTCTATCCACACTAACTCACAGGAACTATCTACTCCAGTTTCACTACAAGGTAATAATATTAGGAAAAGGATATACCGCTACTCACCGTGCTTGAAGAGGTTCTAATGAATGTGGCGGATATCTTAATCTTTTTCCCGTGTCTAGGTAACCACAAAAGCACATTTTCTAAATACTTGCAACTACGCCAACTAACCCCATGTGTGGGGTTAGTTGACATTTGCATAGGGACGAGTTGGCACAAGCTGATATGCATAGGGATACTTAGACAGAACACAGCAGTTTTCGAAGAAAAACATTTTATGGAAACTTAGATAAGTTCCTTTACAAAGAATAAATTATTAAAAAATAAATATCTTGTGAAAAAATCTTTCAACATAAACAAATTCTACTTACATGTATAAACACCAGTATGAACTTTAAGGTGCGAACAAACAATCAATCCCTCAAGAAATGCAAATTCTGCTTATTATCACGGCTACCTGTAATTATTCAAATAGAATTAACTCAATATTTCAAATCAACTACATATGTAGAAGTTGGGTGCTCGTTTATTTAAGTAGGTGAGTCCAGTTTCCGCACAATTTTACTTTGAATCTATGCAACTAGATTATCCTCGTCTGGCCATCTACAGTTTTTCCATTTCACCACGGTGGACACGCGAATCTCATTGTCATCTCTTTCGACAATATTCCCACGCTACTGGCGGCGATGTTACTTCACCAAAACAAGGTCATTTACATGGCGTTCGGGGTCATCAGGAGGCCCTTGATGATTGTGGGTGATTCGTTGCTGGTCTTGTTCTATGTCATCTGTTAGGTCACATAGAATAATACGAGGATTAGTGGGAACTGTCGAATGAGAACTCTCACAGTCATTTTGGCAGGAGGATGACGATGGAAGCACCTCGCCATGGAGAGGTTCTGCAGCCTCTGAACTCTGGGCCAACCTGTCGTCATTTTTGGGACAGCTAATATCTGACACGCCACGGTCAGAATTTGTAGAACAAAACACAAATCGAAGTTTTCTCGAATGTTTTGTTTTCTTCGACTTGTGAACCTTAGCTATGGCACCATTTCTGACTGTAGATGGATTTTTCTTCTTGTTAGCCTTTCCAGCCACGATTCTATCTTCGATAGGACGGTCTGCTAAAATAGCAGGAAAGCTTCTTTTTCGGCCATGGTTGGATTGCCCTCGTGGCCCAGCTGTGGAGAAAGGACAGGTTTCTTCTGAGGTGATGAGTATTTACTTTTTCCTACATAAATTGTTTCTTTTTTAGTTAATAGTAGTGGAGGCTTCAATTGACATAGGTGTCAGACGAGTTGTGATAGGCATGCCAACTGACCCCATACGTAACTATGCCAACTAGTCCCACAGTAACATAAACGAAAGCGATACCACACAATCTCAAATATCAGAAACAAAAGATTTTGATGCTTGCATACAGCGAAAGGTAACCACTGCTTTGAAAACCGCCAGTAGTTGCTCTTCAGTTCGGTATACAGGTTAACCAGAACAAAAAAATTAGGACCAGTCAGAAAAATGCTGTAATTCCACGGTGGCAGGAAATACCAGGTGTTTGCCAACTAGCCCCTTGTACCAACTAGCCCCCGCCTCCTCTATTCGTTCTGTGTAAAGTAGGGTTTGTTATTTGTTCATTTACTTTGTAGAATGGAGATCACTGCTTTCTGAAATTTTTTGTGTGTTTCTCATTTTTTTCTGTCACATCGTAGACATAGTATACTAAAATCACTTTAATAGAACTCAAGACGCAAGTGGCGCATCAAAAGCATGTGTTTCCGTGAAATGTGGGAAATTCATTGGGTTATTTATCACACTCCATCTGTACACTGTCGTCATATTCCATTATAATTGTATATATGAATTCACAACCTTCACTACGGATGCACATTTACGTTCGATCTCCTGCGGGAATCTAAAATTGGCAAGATTGGAGAACATGGACAGGGACTGTGGATAGGCGGCGTTAGGTGGGAGTGTGGATCGGCCGGGGAACGCACCGAGATTGTCCGCGCAATCACGATAAACATTCTGTTGGGGTGACACAGTGGTTAACGCAACTGCCTAGTAAGCAGGAGGTCCCGGGTTTGAGTCTCGGTCCGACATGGATTTTCACTCGTCGCCACTGATCCCGCACAAATTCCCAATGAAGCTGACATTAGTTCCTTGCCTTTCCTTTCTCCCACTTCAATTTACATAGCTGCGTTTTCGTGCATTGTAGCCGCTTTGCTTTATAATAATAACCACGTTTTCATTTCTTGAAGCCGCTCTATGCATTGTCGTCGAAAAAGGGCGTTCATTACATTTTAACAAAGGAGACTCTAAAAATTATAAATTGCTTGGATATTGTTGTTTTATGCATCTTACCCCAGACAGCTAGGACATTTTTGTTAATTCCCTTGAAATCACATTCCTGCCTATCAAAAGTGAACAGTGTTGTTAATGACCAATCTCGAACGACATTTCCCATAGTTACACCATTGTCCATAAAATATACACTAACGCTCACGGATTGTGGTGCAGTGTACTACAGTGTTAGTTAGCATATCGTAGGTGTGTTGGCTTTAGCTGTCTTAAATAAAGCTTTATGTTCACTGATCATTACAAAATACACTCCTGGAAATGGAAAAAAGAACACATTGACACCGGTGTGTCAGACCCACCATACTTGCTCCGAACACTGCGAGAGGGCTGTACAAGCAATGATCACACGCACGGCACAGCGGACACACCAGGAACCGCGGTGTTGGCCGTCGAATGGCGCTAGCTGCGCAGCATTTGTGCACCGCCGCCGTCAGTGTCAGCCAGTTTGCCGTGGCATACGGAGCTCCATCGCAGTCTTTAACACTGGTAGCATGCCGCGACAGCGTGGACGTGAACCGTATGTGCAGTTGACGGACTTTGAGCGAGGGCGTATAGTGGGCATGCGGGAGGCCGGGTGGACGTACCGCCGAATTGCTCAACACGTGGGGCGTGAGGTCTCCACAGTACATCGATGTTGTCGCCAGTGGTCGGCGGAAGGTGCACGTGCCCGTCGACCTGGGACCGGACCGCAGCGACGCACGGATGCACGCCAAGACCGTAGGATCCTACGCAGTGCCGTAGGGGACCGCACCGCCACTTCCCAGCAAATTAGGGACACTGTTGCTCCTGGGGTATCGGCGAGGACCATTCGCAACCGTCTCCATGAAGCTGGGCTACGGTCCCGCACACCGTTAGGCCGTCTTCCGCTCACGCCCCAACATCGTTCAGCCCGCCTCCAGTGGTGTCGCGACAGGCGTGAATGGAGGGACGAATGGAGACGTGTCGTCTTCAGCGATGAGAGTCGCTTCTGCCTTGGTGCCAATGATGGTCGTATGCGTGTTTGGCGCCGTGCAGGTGAGCGCCACAATCAGGACTGCATACGACCGAGGCACACAGGGCCAACACCCGGCATCATGGTGTGGGGAGCGATCTCCTACACTGGCCGTACACCACTGGTGATCGTCGAGGGGACACTGAATAGTGCACGGTACATCCAAACCGTCATCGAACCCATCGTTCTACCATTCCTAGACCGGCAAGGGAACTTTCTGTTCCAACAGGACAATGCACGTCCGCATGTATCCCGTGCCGCCCAGCGTGCACGAACGCTGGTCCAACTGAGGCGCCAGGTGGAAATGGCATGGCAAGCCGTTCCACAGGACTACATCCAGCATCTCTACGATCGTCTCCATGGGAGAATAGCAGCCTGCATTGCTGCGAAAGGTGGATATACACTGTACTAGTGCCGACATTGTGCATGCTCTGTTGCCTGTGTCTATGTGCCTGTGGTTGTGTCAGTGTGATCATGTGATGTATCTGACCCCAGGAATGTGTCAATAAAGTTTCCCCTTCCTGGGACAATGAATTCACGGTGTTCTTATTTCAATTTCCAGGAGTGTATTACTCCGTATCCATCTAACAAAAGGTGATATTCATTTTTACTTTCTCATATGTTGAATTTTATATGCTTGTAACCTCGAATTATTTTTCCAGTATTTGCTTCTGACGTGTCTTACAGAGCTTTTGACTGCCTCTCTGTGGTCTTGAAATAGGTCGAGCGGTGACGACCCCTATAAGGTCTTGTTTCAGCAGTACTTGGGGGTTGAGGTCGTTGTCGCTATCTGGAAGACACGCTGGCTCGTCTACGATCTTTATGGGAGCGGGTGTCTCGATGGCTGTGGCCTCCTTCGCTCAGTGTCACCTAACGTGAGTACCGAGGGGGAAGAAAGCAAAACTGTCGCAAGTCTTTTACACCAGAGTCGTACGACAGATCTGTTCTCTCTCCTCCGGCAGTAAGGAAATTTCCGTGCCAGGGCAGGCGGCATTGCCCCGATATCCACGCACGTATATAACAGGGCTGAGACCCACAGGCAGAGGCTATTCCCGACCCGAGGTGCCAGCCAAGCGTGTGTCCAATGCCACCTGTGCGACCACACATACAGCAGGTAACACTACGCACACAATGAGCAACGACAGGGACAGAGGCTTCCACCATCTCTGAGCTACGCCACTCACAAGAGGGACAGTTCACCTGCCAGACACTCACTCCCAGCATGCGGAAGTAGATCCACAAGTGCGTTCTCCCAAGACGTGCGGTAAATATGGCCTACGACATAGGAGTTAAAAGTCTGCCACAGATTACCACCCACCACAAGTTAGCTGGGGACCTGCAAAAGTTCCTCGCCAGTGAAATCATAGCAAGCATAAAAAACAAAGTCGAACTTAGGGGGAACAACAGCGTACACCAAAAACCAAATCAGAGCGGCGGAAAGAGAATAACGAGAACGCTCAGGAAATATGGTTACCCAGAGGCAGTAGTAAGTACCAAATCAACGAGAGAACCGAGGGGACCGTTAAGTTTAAGCCATAATAAATCCTCAATGAGCGTTATATTTAAAGATATACACTACTGGCCATTAAAATTACTACACCACGAAGAAATGCAGATGATAAACGGGTATTCATTGAACAAATATATTAGACTAGAACTAACATGTGATTACATTTACACGCAATTTGGGTGCATAGATCCTGAGAAATCAGTACCCAGAACAACCACCTCTTGCCGTAATAACGACCTTGATACGCCTGGGCATTGAGTCAAACAGAGCTTGGATGGCGTGTACAGGTACAGCTGCCCATGCAGCTTTAACACGATGCCGCAATTCATCAAGAGTAGTGACTGGCGTGTTGTGACGACCCAGTTGCTCGGCCACCATTGACCAGACGTTTTCAATTGGTGAGAGATCTGGAGAATGTGCTGGCCAGGGCAGGAGTCGAACATTTTCTGTATCCAGAAAGGCCCGTACAGGACCTGCAACATGCGGTAGTGCATTATCCTGCTGAAATGTCGGGTTTCGCAGGGATCGAATGAATGGTAGAGCCACTGGTAGTAACACATCTGAAATGTAATGTCCACTGTTCAAAGTGCCGTCAATGCGAACAAGAGGTGACCGAGACGTGTAATCAATGGCACCCCATACTATCACGCCAGGTGATACGCCAGTATGGCGATGACGAATACACGCTTCCAATGTGCGTTCACCGCAATGTCGCCAAAAACGGATGCGACCATCATGATGCTGTAAACAGAACCTAAATTCATCCGAAAAATTGACGTTTTGCCATTCGTGAACCCAAGTGCGTCTTTGAGTACACCATAGCAGGCGCTCCTGTCTGTGATGCAGC
Source organism: Schistocerca nitens (assembly GCF_023898315.1). Classification (NCBI taxonomy): domain Eukaryota; kingdom Metazoa; phylum Arthropoda; class Insecta; order Orthoptera; family Acrididae; genus Schistocerca; species Schistocerca nitens. Next base: position 803,690,542 of record NC_064616.1, on the reverse strand, counting down.
GTCAAGGGTAACCGCAGCGATGGTCTCCGAGCTGATAGTCCATGTTGCTGCAAACGTCGTCGAATTGTTGGTGCAGATGGTGGTTGTCTTGCAAACGTCCCCATCTGTTGACTCAGGGATCGAACGTGGCTGCACGATCCGTTACAGCCATGCGGATAAGATGCCTGTCATCTCGACTGCTAGTTGTACGAGGCCGTTGGGATCCAGCACGGCGTTCCGTATTACCCTCCTGAACCCACCGATTCCATATTCTGCTAACAGTCATTGGATCTCGACCAACGCGAGCAGCAATGTCGCGATACGATAAACCGCAATAGCGATAGGCTACAATCCGATCTTTATCAAAGTTGGAAACATGATGGTACGCGTTTCTCCTCCTTACATGAGGCATCACAAGAACGTATCACCAGGCAACGCCGGTCAGCTGCTGTTTGTGTTTGAGAAATCGGTTGGAAGCTTTCCTCATGTCAGTACGTGTATGTGTCGCCACCGGCGCCAACCTTGTGTGAATGCTCTGAAAAGCTAATTATTTGCATATCACAGCATCTTCTTCCTGTCGTTTAAATTTCGCATCCGTAGCACGTTATCTTCGTGGTGTGGCAATTTTAATGGCCAGTAGTGTATTCTACGGCATATCGAACGACTCATTACTCAAACAGTTGCTTGAACTGGGCGTAGATGTAAACTGCGGGGGGGGGGAGGGGGAGGGCGGGCGCTCTGTCGGTTATCCGCGCCCAGCATCCTTACCCCCACTACGAAGCCAAGGAAGCTAAAGACAGGAGAAAATATTTAGGGTCCCTTTTTGCTAGACGTTTATCGAGCATTCGGTTCCGTCTGGCACGAGTGACTTCTGCATAAACTGAACACACTGGGAATCTCCGCATCACATCTCCGGCTGCTACACAAATATCTTCAAAGTGACACATGCCATGTTCGGACTGATGACGGCACCTCGACAAGACGTCACATCCGGACTATTGTGCCACAGGGCTCTGTGCTTGGCCCGATATTGTACATCTTGTAGACTTAGGACGTACCGTGGACCGCTCCTGTGAACATGGCGCTATACGCTGATGACACAGCGTTATTTGCAAAGAGTACAGCTCGACAGTTGATGCGGTATGGCTTCAAGCAGCAACGGACACCTTGCCTGAATGGACAACGAAATGGCGTTTGACCTCCAATTCGCAAAAGACTAACAGTTATTGTCACTTACCGACGAGTAACTTCAGCGCTTCCATCAACCATATTGCGTGGCAATCCATTCTTTTGAAGACAGGCAGCCATATACCTAGGAGTCACAGTGGACAGACGTTTAACGTGAGGGCAGCACATCGGAGCAATTTGATGCAAAGGAAAAGGAAGAGTGAGAGAACTACATCCAGTAGATGTAAAATTTCTGACCCTTTGAGACCTTTAAGGGACCGAAGGTGATTTGCGATAACGGCTGTGTGTTATCACGACTCATCACCATCCCTTGACACACCATTCTATGACGATGGTTTCCGACAGACGTGCTGCCCCTACACATTTTTCATTATGCTGTGGATGTCTATCATCGGTGTTTGTCCTTCAGCAGGCAAGAAAATAATGATGGCATGTTGGTCCTGTTTGGTGGACCATTTGGTAATAACGTCACCGTGGTTAACATTTCCATATTTACCGTATGCACTTTCGAAAGACACGAATACCACAATAATCCCTTGACTGCATGTCTGTTTTCGTATACCCACATCGGAGCTATATAAAATTGCATGTACGCTGAACCAAATCCCCTCAGAAGGAAACTTTTTGATCACTGTGTATAGCTTAATAAATAATAAATAGCATGTTTAAGCTACCAATGTATAAAGGAAAAAAGAATTTCTTTCTTCCCAAATCTCGAGCTAACAAACTGCTAGGCATACCAATATAAAGAGCTCAACAATGAAAAAAGTGAACAATTAAAAGAGGGAAAAGGTGTCAGAATAAATGATGGCTGAAAACTACTGCCTACAATTACACTAAATGCATGTTCAGAAAAATTTTTTCCCTGTTGTTTCCAATTACACCTATTTTAAAAATACCTCACCTGACACTATATATACATTTTCTGCTTTTACTGCATCTTGATGTAAGTAGAAAGTAGTCGAAAATGAAACTATTTGCTTCCAACCATACGTAGACCTGAGGCTTCCCTACAGATTGTTCTGTTACCACACTGTAGATTCTGCCTTCGATACGAAGTCATTAATAATGGCTCCGTCTGGCCATCCTTATTTAGGTTTTCTGTGATTCCCCTAAATTTGTTCAAGTAAATGCTGGGGCGGTTCCTAGGTTGGTTGGTTGGTTTGAGGATTAAAGGGACCAAACTACAAAGGTCATCGGTCCCTTGTTTCATAAACACACAGAGCACAGGGAAACCATCCATGAGCAGTCGAAGCAGAAGATAAAAATCCCAGGGGAAGAAAATCCCCTAGGTCAATAATAAAGAAACATGTAAAACGGAGCACAGCAACAAAAACAACACAGAGAAGAAAGGCAGAAGGAATTAAAACTGCACAGCAGAGGACTGTGGCTAGCTGATCACGAAAATTATAGAATGAGCCAGCCACTCTGCAACACGTTAAAACCTCCAGCCTAAAAGATTAGGGTGGAGTCGAATTACAACACAAAACAAAGTAAAAGATACAGCACAAAAGAGGGTGATGTAATAAAATTAAATGGACCTATAAAAGCCGCTTGCGCGAATAAAACTTAAAACCCGATCTGCCATAGAGACATTGTCACCTAAAAGAGATGATAAATCACCCTGGAGATTAAAAGCACGTCTAAGAGCGGTTAAAAGAGGACATTCCAACAACAGATGGGGCACCGTCATGGTTGCACCACAGCGACAACGAGGGGGGTGCTCTCGACGCAGCAGATGACCATGCGTCAGCCAGGAGTGATCAATGCGGAGCCTACAGAGAATAACAGAATCCCTGCGAGAGGCCCGCATGGAGGAACCCCACACGGTCGTGGTCTCCTTTACACGCCGCAGCTTGTTGGGTACAGACAGAGTGCGCCATTCGTCTGCCCACATCCCAAAGACCCGACGGCGTAACACCGATCGGAGATCAGTGGCCGGGAGGCCGATCTCCAACGGCAGTTTGCGGGTGGCTGCTTTAGCTAACTTGTCGGCGTGTTCGTTTCCCGCTATCCCAACGTGTCCCGGGGTCCATATGAACACCACTGAACGTCCACGCTGGTCAAGAGCATGAACGGACTCCTGGATGGCAACAACAATGGGATGGCGTGGGTAGCACTGGTCAAGAGCCTGCAGACTACTGAGAGAGTCACTGCAAATGACAAAAGACTCTCCAGTGCTGGTACGAATACGCTCAAGGGCACGAAAAATGGCCGTTAGCTCTGCGGTGTAAACACTGCAGCCGTCCGGCAAGGAGCGCTGGTCTACATAGTCCGCATGAGCATAAGCGTACCCCACACGGCCATCAACCATCGAGCCATCTGTATAGATAGCCTCCGAGTCGCGGGATGCGTCGAGGAGAGCAAGAAATTGGCGGCGCAAGACTGCAGGAGGAACTGAACCCTTTTGCCATTGTGAGAGCTCCAGCCGAAGCTGCGGCCGACGAATACACCAAGGTGGTGTATGTTGGTGGATCTGAAAAGCAGATGGAAGAGGCAAAGACTCGAGGTCACTAAGGAGTGACCTAACACGGATCCCAATGGTATGGCCCGATCAAGGCCGCCGGTGTGGGATATGGACTGCCGCATCGGCGAAAAGGAGACGGTAGTTAGGGTGACGGGGAGAACAACGGACGTGGGCAGCATAGTTGGCTAACAATTGTTGACGCCGAATACAAAGCGGAGGAACCCCAGCCTCAGCAAGGAGGCTATTAACAGGGCTGGTGCGGAATGCTCCTGTCGCCTGTCGAACCCCACAGTGGTGAACGGGGTCCAGCAGTTGCAACGCCGAGGGCGACGCCGAGCCATACGCCACACTCCCATAATCAAGCCGGGACAGCACAATGGCTTTGTAGAGCTGCAGCAGCGTGTTACGATCTGCACCCCAAGTTGTGTTGCTCAGGCAGCGGAGGGCATTCAGATGCTGCCAGCACTGACGCTTGAGCTGACGAATATGTGGAAGCCAAGTAAGCCGGGCATCGAACAGCAATCCCAGAAAACGGTAAGTGTCAACAACCCTGAGCATGGCATCCTGAAGATACAGCTCAGGGTGGGGATGGACAGTTCGACGCCGACAAAAGTGCATAACACAAGTCTTCGCAGGGGAAAACTGAAACCCATGGGCTAGGGCCCACGCCTGAGCCTTGCGTATGGCTCCCTGCAACCGACGTTCTGCAACACCAATGGTGGAGGAGCTGAAAAAGATGCAGACATCGTCAGCATATAACGTGGGTGAGACAGACGACCCTACTGCTGCTGCAAGGCCATTAATGGCCACAAGGAAAAGGGGCACGCTCAATACAGAGCCCTGAGGAACGCCGTTCTCCTGGATATGAAGTGAACTATGGGATGTACCAATTAAAACGCGGAATGTCCGAACAGATAAAAAATTCTGAATAAAAATGGGGAGAGACCCCCGGAGACCCCACCCGTGCAACGTGGCGAGAATATGGTGCCGCCACGTCGTGTCATATGCTCTGGAGAGATCGAAAAAGACGGAGACGAGGTGTTGGCGCCTGGAAAAAGCAGTGCGGATTGCAGACTCAAGGAAGACCAAAGTATCGGCGGTGGAACGGCCCTGACGGAAGCCGCTCTGGCACGGAGCCAGAAGACCCCGAGACTCGAGCAGCCAACACAGCCGTCGACTCACCATACGTTCCAATAGCTTGCACAGAGTATTTGTCAAGCTGATGGGCCGATAGCTATCCACATTAAGCGGGTCCTTACCAGGCTTCAGCACCGGAAGGACGGTACTCTCCCGCCACTGCGACGGAAAGACACCATCGCCCCATATGCGGTTGAAGATGGCAAGAACACACTGCTGACAATCCGGGGACAGGTGTTTGATCATCTGATTGTGGATGCCATCTGGCCCAGAGGCTGTATCGGGGCACCGGGCCAGGGCGCTTTGGAGTTCCCACAAACTAAATGGGGTGTTATACGCCTCAGGGTGGCGAGAAGCAAAAGAAAGCCGTTTGCATTCCTCCCTGCGTATGAGCGCGCTGAACGCGGGCGGGTAATTCCCCGACGCAGAGGTCCGAACATAGTGCTGGGCGAAATGCTCGGCGATTGCATCGGCATCGGTGGATACCGCCCCGTTGATGGTAAGCCCTGCGACACCTGTAGAGTGCTGCAATCCAAAGATGCGCCGAATCTTCATCCACACCTGGGAGGGTGAAGTACGGGAACCAATGGTGGAAACGTACCTCTCCCAGCACTCCTGTTTCCGCCTTTTGATGAGCCGTCGTGCCTGAGCACGGAGACTTTTGAATAAAATGAGGTTCTCCAAAGACGGGTGCCGCTTATGTCGCTGAAGAGCCCGCCGACGTTCTTTAATGGCTTCAGCGACCTCTGGAGACCACCAAGGCACTGACTTTCGCCGGGGGCACCCTAATGAACGAGTAATGGTACGTTGCGCAGCGGAAGCAATCGCTGCAGTCAGTGTCTCAACCGCCACATCGATGGTACCGTGGGGGAGAGAGTCAACAGTGGCAGCAGAGGAGAACGTTTCCCAGTTTGCCTTGCTAAATGCCCATCTAGGCAAGCGTTCATGGGAGCGACGCTGGGGTAGTGAAAGGAAGATGGGAAAATAGTCACCACCACACAAGTCGTCATGGACTCTCCAGTGGACCGATGGTACAAGCCCTGGGCTGCACAATGACAGATCTATGGCCGAGAACGTGCCATGCGCCACACTGAAATGTGTGGCAGCGCCAGTGTTTAAGAGGCAGAGGTCGAGTTGGGAGATGAGATTCTCGACCTCTCTGCCTCGGCCAGTAACCTTCGTTCCACCCCACAGGGGATTGTGGGCGTTAAAATCCCCCAGGAGAAGAAAAGGCGTGGGGAGTTGGGCGACAAGTGCAGCCAATTCGGTCAGGGAGACTGTACCACCTGGAGGGAGATAGACACTGCAGACGGTTATGTCCTGGGTAGTCCTTACGCGTACAGCCACAGCTTCCAATGTTTGAAGGGGTACAGGAGCACTGTATACAGAGGTAAGGACATACACGCAGGCTCCACCTGACACACAATTGTAAGTGCTACGGTTGCAGTAATAACCCCTGTATCCACGAAGGACAGGGGTCCGCATTGCCGGGAACCAGGTTTCCTGGAGGGCAATGCAGAAAGCAAGTGTCAGAAGCTGTCGCAGCTCAGGGAGATGGCTAAAATAACCGCCACAATTCCACTGGAGGATCGTACAAAGCGTGTCCTGGAAGGGCATGAAGGTACTGAAAAAGCAAATTACTTCACAGAGTCACATGCTGCCACCGACTGAGTGACTGACGTCGCAACTGCCATCGTTTCTGAGACGGCGAGATCGAGGTCATCTGGGGACGCAAAGAGCTCAACCTCATCCTCAGAGGCTGAGCTGACAGGAAGCGTTGGCGCGGAAACCACTGGGTCCTTAGGCTTCTTAGAGAGCTTCCTCTTCTCTCTCTTGTCTTTGGGAGGAGGGTTCGCATGCTGGGAGGGCTTTCCTGATGCATTGTCAGGAACAGAGGAGGAGCGTGAAGCCCTTCGACCAGCAGCTGGTGGCTTCCTCGGCCACTGGCTAGCGTCTAGCGAGACACTGGTAAAATCCTTGGAAGGGACTCCCCCAAGGGACCCCTTCCGAACGAGTGAGGCCGGAGGAGGCCGTTGCCTCCCCGGCTGAGCAGCCGGAGGAGGCTGTTGCCTCTCCAGCTGAGGAGCCGGAAGAGGCTCTTTCCCCGCTGAGCAGCCGGAGGAGGCTGGTGCCTCTCCGGCTGAGAGGTGGGGATGGATGTCCCCAGTTGTTCGGGGTCCACTGCCCCCATACCGGGTGTTTTGGGAGCAGTGGAAGAGAGCGTGGCCCCTACCAGCGGTGGGGCTGGCGTAACTTTACTGTTCTGTGCGCCAACTGAGAAGGGAGTCTTTGCAGGAACCGGTGGCGGCAGAGTTGCAGCAGCATAACTCCTCACCATAGATGTGGGGTTGAGCCGTTCTAGCTTCTTCCTTGCCTCTTGGTAAGTTAAACGGTCCAGGGTCTTAATTTCTTGTATCTTCCGCTCTCTTTGGTAGACTGCACAGTCTGGTGAGCAGGGAGAATGATGCTCCTCACAGTTAACGCAGGTGGGAGGCGGAGCATATGGAGCATTAGGATGTGAAGGTCGTCCACAGTCACGGCACGTGGGGCTGGCAGTGCATTTGGAGGACATATGTCCGAACTTCCAGCACTGGAAGCATCGCATAGGGGGTGGGACATAGGGCTTGACATCGTACCGGTAGATCATGACCTTGACCTTCTCAGGCAAGCAGTCGCCCTCAAAAGCCAGGATGAAGGCACCGGTAGCGACCCTATTATCCTTGGGCCCCCTAAAGACACGACGGACAAAGTGCACACCTCGTCGTGCCAGGTTCTCCCGTAGCTCGTCATCAGACTGTAGCAGAAGGTCTTTATGAAAAATAATCCCCTGGACCAAATTTAAGGACTTATGGGGGGTGACATGAACGGGGATGTCACCGAGCTTCTCACAGGCGAGTAACGCTCGTGACTGTGCAGATGAAACTGCTTGAATCAAAATAGCCCCGCTCCTCATTTTGGAAACAGATGCCACTTCCCCAAACTTATCTTCAAGATGGTGAACAAAGAAGAGAGGCTTAGTCCCCAAAAACGAATCCCCATCGGTTCTGCTGCACACAAGGTATCGCGGTGAATACGGCTCCTGTCTGTCCGCAGCCCTACGTTCCTCCCATGGCGTGGCTAGGGAAGGGAACGATTTGGGGTTATATGTCACAGCATTAAATTCTGTCTTACCGCGCTTAGAGACGTTGGCGGTCGTGCGACCACCGGATTGAGACTTCACCCGCTTCATTGCGGGGCATCCGCCCCGATGCCACCCACTCCGACCAGGGGCTCTCCCCACGGGCGCCACCCAGCCACAGCAAAGGCCACCTAGCAGGATGGCCGTTGCCGGGAGTCCTGATGCCCCAGAGAGACGAGCATCGACTCCTTGGCTTACGTGGGGAGGTGTCAGCTTTGGCATCGGCAGTACGATCCCTGTGTTGTCAGGGGGCTACAACCTAGAGGGTACATGACGACCCCACCACAACGGGCTGGCTACTGTGCTGGATTTTGGGTGCCATGGGTAGTCCATAGTGATCACAGGTGCAGATGGTGACGCACCAAGGGCGTTACGTACACAATACATCAGGTGTGTATGCCCAAAATGAGGGATGGAGGGTGCTGTGACGACGCCAAGACGATCAAGAGTGCCGAGGCCTTAGGGCACAGAGGACTGATGGTGCACCACGTAAGGTGTCCTTCCCCAAAAGGCTCGTACTTCTGTGGAATTTGGAAAAATGGAGGTCAAACCCTAATGGGGACCATCACATTAAGGCCGAAACGTTTGAGACTCCTTTTAGTCGCCTCTTACGACAGGCAGGAAGACCTCGGGCCTATTCTAGCCCCCGGACCCGCAGGGGGTGGACGGTTCCTATATCCAGGCCTTGGCTGGTCACCAGTCCAGACTTCATATAACTCACTTATGTACTAATGAAGAAATCATTAATAACATTTCAACATGAAAAGTGCAAATGTCATACATACATATATAAACAATAACAGAAACATCAAGTGGCAGAAGCAGATTAATGGCATCCTATAGTGTCATTAAGATAATTGACAGTTGGCTTCACAGGAAGTAGTATGCGACATGTTGCCAATATGTGCTGAGTGACTTGAATTCAGCTATTCGGGCCATAATCAGTTGCATTGGGTAAACTTTATGATCTGAACTGTCTGGCGCATTGCAGAAGGCATCTTGTACCACTACTGGTCATTTCCTTTCCTGTTCCACTCTCAAATAGAGTAAGGAAATGCCCATGTGCAAACCATAATTTCTCTGATGTTTGTGGTCCTTACATAAAATGTACATTGATGGCACAAGAATTGCTTGGAATCAGCTTCAAAACCTGGTTTTCTGAACACTCTCAACAGCATTTCTCGAGAAGAATGTCACCTACCCATCAGGGATTCCTACTTGGGTTCCAAAAGCATCTCTGTAATAACTGTGTTTGCTGATACAGCGTACCGGTAACAAATCTAGCAGCCCGCCTCTGAATTGCCTCGATGTCTTCTCTTAATTTGACCTCGTTGGATCCTAAACACTTGAGCAATACTCAAGACTTGGTCACACTACTGTTCTATACACGCTCTCCTGTACAGATGAACCACACTTGATACCTTTGTCTCTTGACGAACACTCACTGTCGAGGACAGTGTATTGGATTCTATTACTCACATATCCAGTAATCTATTCCATATTCTTGTACGTTTGTCAGCAGTGGGGCACTGCTTTTCGGAAATCTGGGAGTGTGGAATCTGCCTGTTGGAATTCATCCACAGTTCGTAGTATATTGTGTAAGAGAAGGGCAAGCTACTGACAAGGGATTTCAGACTGATTGCATATTTCTGGACTTCCGGAAGGCTTTTTACGCTGTACTACGCAAGCGGTTTGTAGTGAAATTGCGTGCTTATGGAATATCGTCTCAGTTATGTGACTGGATTTGTGATTTCCTGTCAGAGAGGTCACAGTGCGTAGTAATTTGATGGAAAGTCATTGAGTGAAACAGAAGTGATTTCTGGCATTCCCCAAGGTAGTGTTATAGGACCTTTGCTATTCGTTATCTATATGAACAATTTGGGAGACAATCTGAGCAGCCGTCTTAGGTTGTTTGCAGATGCCGCTGTCCTTTATCGACTAATAAAGTCATCAGAAGATAAAAAAATTGCTAAACAATTTAGAAAATATATCGGAATGGTGAACAAATTGGCAGTTGACCCTACATAACAAAGTTTGCGGTCATCCGCACGAGTGCAAAAAGGAATGTTAAATTTCAGTTACACGCTAAATCAGTCAAATTTAAAGGCCGTACATTCAACTAAATACCTAGGAATTACAATAACGAACAACTTAAATTGGAAGGAACGCACAGAAAATGTTGTGGGGAAGGCTAACCAAAGACTGCGTTTTATTGGCAAGACACTTAGGAGATGTAACAGATCCACTAAGGAGACTGCCTACACTGCGCTTGTCCGTCCTCTTTTAGAATACTGCTGCGCGGTGTGGGATCCTTACCAAGTAGCACTGACGGAGTACATCGAAAAAGTTCAAAGAAGGGCAGCAGTATACTGCACACCTTTTTGCACTAGAGTTAAGGAAGTCCGATCCAAATGCAGGTTTGATTTCTGCCGAGTATTAACCGAGTGAAAGCTGCTTATTCTTGGGAATAAACTAATATTGGTAACAAGAAACGACAATAAGGAATATACATATTGGGAGGCCAATGTCAAAATACACAGACCCGTAAACAGAGGTCGACAAGAGGTTCGTGAACTCACACCAGGTATTGCCCGAACCGCCCGTTTATGAGCCAAAAATATCCTTCTAGAATGGAAAGAGTTACCCCAAACCACAATACCATACGACAAAAGTGAATGAAAATAAGCAAAGTAGACTAATTTACGTGTCGAAGTATCACTCACTTTTGATACTGTTCGAATAGTAAAAATGGCAGTATTAAGTCTCTGAACAAGATCCTGAACGTGGGGGACAGCTTACTATATCTGAACACCTAGAAATTTGAACTGTTCAGATTCACTAATCATACGCCCGTTCTGTGAGATTAAAACGTCAGGTTTTGTTGAGTTGTGTGTTAGAAACTGTAAAAACTGAGTATTACTGTGATTTAACGTTAGGTTATTTTTTACAAGCCATGAACTGAGGTCATGTACTGCACTATTTGAAACCGAGTCAATGTTGCACACAACATCCTTTACTACCAAGCTAGTGTCATCAGCAAAGAGAAATATTTTAGAGTTACCCATAATACTATAGAGCATATCATTTATATAAATAAGGAACAGCAGCACCCCCCAGTTGACAGTACCCCACTCAGAACCCACATCACAGTCGTTATCAACATTATGAATAATGACCTTTTGGTGCCTGTTGCTAAAGTAAGAGGTGAACCAATTGTGAGCTACTCCCCTTACTCCGTAATGATCCAACTTCTGGAGCAATATTGTGAGATCAACACAGTCAAATGCCTTAGTTAAATCAAAGAATACGCCAAGCGTTCGAAACTTTTTGTTTTGCCCATCCAGTACCTCACAGAGAAAAGAGAATATAGCATTTTCAGTTGTTAAACGACTTCTAAAGCCGAACTGTACATTTGATTGCAAATCGTGTGATATAAAATGATCAATTAACCTTACATGCACAGCCTTTTCGATAACTTTTACAAACACTGATGGCATAGAAATAGGTCTAAAATTATCTACATTATCCCTTTTTATAAAGCGGCTTTACTACTGAGTACTTTAATCGCTCAGGAAACTGACGATTCCTAAAGGAAAAATTACAAATATGGCTAAATACAGGGCTAACATGTGCAGCCCAGTACTTTAATATTCTGCTAGACACTCCATCATAACCATTAGAGTCCTTAGTCTTCAGTAATTTAATTATTGACTCAATCTCAGAAAGGCATTTGCCAAGACAGTTGTATGATTTCCTGTAGACACTAAATTTTTATTTAATTCACCAGCAATGTTCAGAAAATCATTGTTAAATACTGTACATACATCTGATTTATCAATAACAGAAATATTTTTACTGACAACTGGTTCAAATGGCTCTGAGCACTATGGGACTTAACATCTGTGGTCATCAGTCCCCTAGAACTTAGAACTACTTAAACCTAACTAACCTAAGGACATCACACACATCCATGCCCGAGGCAGGATTCGAACCTGCGACCGTAGCAGTCGCGCGGTTCCGGACTGAGCGCCTAGAACCGCTAGACCACCGCGGCCGGCCTTACTGACAACTGATTTTATATAGTCGATCTTGTGCTACTGACCAGACACTTCCTTCACAACTGACCATATGGTTTTAATTTTATCATGTGAATTAGCTATTCTATTTGCATACCACATACTTTCGCCATCCTATTAACATTTTTAAACGCCTTACAGTACTGTTTGTAATAGGCTACTGTAGCTTGATAGTGACTACTAACATTTTGATGTAATTCCCACGTTGTTCTCCAAGATATCCTTATTCCACTAGTCAGCCAACCGGGCTGTCCATTACTGCTAGTACCCCGTTTAGAATGTTGTAATGGAAATTAACTCTCAAAGAGCATGAGAAATGTGTTGTGGAAAGCATTGTATTTATCGTCTATATTATCGGCACTATAAACATCTTGCCACTCTTGTTCCTTGGCAAGTTTTAAAAAACTCTCTATTGCTGTTGGATTAACTTTCCTACATAGTCTGTAATTAAATATGACAGTGGTTTGAGTACAAAAGCCTTTTAGTGTTAAAATTTGTGCATCATGGTCTGAAAGGCCATTCATCCTTTTACTAACAGAATGCCAATCTAGTAATAAAGAATGAATAAAAATATTGTCTATGACTGTGCTACTGTTCCCCTGCACCTTAGTTGGAAAAAACACAGTTTGCATCAGATCATGAGAATTTAGGAGATCTACCAACATCCTTTTTCTTGCACAATCTTATACAAAATTATGTATTGAAGTCACCACATATAACTACTTTCTGGTACTTCCTACAAAGTGAATCAAGAACCCTCTCTAGCTTAAGCAGAAATGCTCTGAAGTCGGAGTTAGGGGACCTATAAACAACAATAATTAGAAGTTTAGTTTCACTAAATTCAACTAATGCTGCTCAACTTTCAAATATCTGTTTTGTGCAGTGTCGCGATACGTCTATGAACTTCAATGAAATACTGTTTTTTTACGTACAGACCCACTCCCCCACCTCGCAAGTAATTCCTTGAGAAACAGCCAGCTAATCTGTAGCCTGGTAAAGGAAGTCTCTGAATTATGAAATTATTTAAGTGGTGCTCTGATATACCAATAATTTCAGAGTTAACATCTATTAGCAGTTCACTAACTTTATCTCTAATACCTCTTATATTTTGATGAAATATGCTAATTCCTTCTCTACTTGGAAACATTACATCCTCTGAAGGTGAGCCCTCAGAGGGACTTCCTTTAAGCAGGTATACCTATCAGCTGACTTCAGTCTGAAAAAGGTGCAGCTCTAACACCAACTACTACAGGAATTTTTCCATGAGTGACACCACCACCACCACCACCACCACCACCACCACCACCACCACCACCCACTGTCACCTACAAGCTTAGCCAGTCTCCTCTTCCCATAGCTATTGAGGTGGAGGCCATGCCTAGTGAAATCTGATCTACTGATAGACCCAACTGGCACCACTGGGATGTCACCCATGCCCTCTGCCATCAGTGCCCTCCCTAGCCCCACGTTAACGAGCCTAACAGCCGCATTAAGGTGAGGCCGATCATGACGCTGAAACAGTTTCACGAAATGCACAGTAGTGCCACCAGTTTGAGCAGCTATCTTAACCAAGTCACCACTGACATATTCCCCGTCCCTATCGAGACTGTTCCCTGCTCCACCCACTATCACTACATGATCCTCCTCCGTAAAATTCTTACATAACCCCCCTATGCTTTCAGTCACCTGAGCCAACCCTGCACTAGGCTTCACGATGCTGGTGACCTGGTACTCACTCCCCAACACTTCCTGCAAAAGCTGGCCCACACCTCTACGGGGGGAATTACCTAGCAGCAGAACCTTCTTTCTGCTAGACTTTGCAACTAACCTAGGCCTGCTAATTACCGAGGACTGCTGCAAGTTCGCTGCATCTACAGCTACACGAGGCTCCTCTCCACTCAACTCTGACCGTTGGTCGTATCTATCACATGTATGCTAAGTAAAACTGTCTGTATACCTCCTCCTCCTAGCTACCTTCTTGCCAACTGCCAGTTCCCATTCCCCACCACCCTTCACCCTCCTCAACGTATCTAGTTTCTCCTTTGCGCATTGTAACTGCACCTGAAGGGCACAGATCTTACGCTCCTGCTCCTCTATCAACTTATTTCTACTACAGATTCTGCATTCCCAGCAGAGGATTTCACTAAAATGACCACTGGCTTCCTCACTGCATCCCCCCCCCCCCCCCAATGAAAATACTTTGAACAAATCCCACACCGTAATCCACTACTCACAACCCTACGACAGAGCCCACACTTTTCACTCATGGTAAAATTTTACCGTTACCGAAAAAAAACTGTACATCTACGTTACCAAAGTTCAGTTACACCAGTATAACTATTTAAGAACTGACAATAATGGTCTCGAAATTCTCTGCCTACTAAGAAAGCACCTACTTGTATAAATACTACTACAACAGAGCCAATACCAGCAAAACTTCACAAAATTATTAGCTAATACCAAAAAATTAAAACTACCACTGTAACACTAAGTGAAGTTAAAAGACTGAATGAAAATTTTACTGAAATATTTCGTTAGAAAGAGTAATAAACGTCAGTTGAAAACTAAAGCACGACATTTACTAAACGACTTCAACACACGGAAAACTCTAAAAAACACAGAGAGCGAACGATTACAAAAGTTTATTAAGTCGTTATTTCGCCACAAACGGCACACAACATCACCGAAATCTATTAAATTTTGTAACTGTATTACAGAGCACAAATAAGTTCGTCACTACTTACCTTATAACCGCTACAGTTGCAGTGCACGCCGCAAAATGTAAACACACTACTGAGGCGCGAGGTTTAGACGAACGACGAAAGCACACTCACAAATAATAGACCACTCGAGTCAATAACACAGGAAGAAAGACTGAGATTAATGAAAATCCACTAATAAGTTACTTTTACGGCAAATATTAGCACAAATAAACTTTAAAATAAGTAAATGAAGTCTAAAATTTACAAAATATTAACGAGCTACTTCAACAGCAGTGCAGCACACGTGACGTCACACCAAAGGACAATCCTATCCTGGAGCTCCATGACTTAGCCACCGTACTATATCTACAGGAATGCATCTGTGTTACAGCAAGAGAATTTTATGAGAAATGTGCGTGGTCCCAAAATGAAACCATTTGCTCCTCGGGACAAAGACTACACTGGGTACAATGAGTAAGGTGGCCAGACAATAATAAATACAACTGCAATCTGAAGGCGCACAGTAACGCTATTATAAATAGCAATCTATGGTGAACTCTCAGAATAGTTAAAGCACGAATTCTGAGAGTCATCCACGCACGGATCACACTCCCCTTTAGCATAACAATGCCAGACAACGCACTAGCGCTACAGCATCTGCAACAATCCAAAGCCTTTGGTTCACTGTCATCGATATCGTCCATACAGTCACGACTTGGCTCCATCAGTTGTTAAACTGCTTCCAAAATTTAAAGAACATCTTCGAAGACTCCACTTTGATAGTGATGAAGCGGTGGAAGCAAAGGTGAGACTGGGGCTCGGCCAATGAAGTCAAACATTCTACAGCGATGTTATCAACAGACTTCTTTCGTTGGGAGGAATGTGTTCGTCGCCAGGGTCACTATGCTGGGAAATAAATACGTAAACATGAAGAATAAATATGTAGAATGTTAATAACGTTTGTTTTATTTAAAAAGCTTTTAATAGTTTTCATATAAAAAACAGGGAGGCATTGTATTTCAACACGCACTCGTATATGTTGCGACAAACTTGTAGGGGAGGTGGGTCACATCGTAAGGATCTACATCTATATCTACATCCATACTGCGCAAGCCACCTGACGGTGTGTGGCGGAGGGTACCTTGAGTACCTCTATCGGTTCTCCCTTCTATTCCAGTCTCGTATTGTTCGTGGAAAGAAGGATTGTCGGTATGCTTCTGTGTGGGCTCTAATCTCTCCGATTTTATCCTCATGGTCTCTTCGCGAGATATACGTGGGAGGGAGCAATATACTGCTTGACTCTTCGGTGAAGGTATGTTCTCGAAACTTTAACAAAAGCCCGTACCGAGCTACTGAGCGTCTCTCCTGCAGAGTCTTCCACTGGAGTTTATCTATCATCTCCGTAACGCTTTCGCGATTACTAAATGATCCTGTAACGAAGCGCGCTGCTCTCCGTTGGATCTTCTCTATCTCTTCTATCAACCCTATCTGGTACGGATCCCACACTGCTGAGCAGTATTCAAGCAGTGGGCGAACAAGCGTACTGTAACCTACTTCCTTTGTTTTCGGATTGCATTTCCTTAGGATTCTTCCAATGAATCTCAGTCTGGCATCTGCTTTACCAACGATTAACTTTATATGATCATTCCATTTTAAATCACTCTAACGCGTACTCCCAGATAATTTATGGAATTAACTGCTTCCAGTTGCTGACCTGCTATTTTGTGGCTAAATGATAAGGGATCTATCTTTCTATGTATTCGCAGCACATTACACTTTTCTACATTAAGATTCAGTTGCCATTCCCTGCACCTTGCGTCAATTCGCTGCAGATCCTCCTGCATTTCAGTACAATTTTCCATTGTTACAACCTCTCGATATACCACAGCATCATCCGCAAAAAGCCTCAGTGAACTTCCGATGTCATCCACAAGGTCTTTTATGTATATTGTGAATAGCAACGGTCCTACGACACTCTCCTGCGGCACACCTGAAATCACTCTTACTTCGGAAGACTTCTCTCCATTCAGAACGACATGCTGCGTTCTGTTATCTAGGAACTCTTCAATCCAATCTCACAATTGGTCTGTTAGTCCATATCCTCTTACTTTGTTCATTAAACGACTGTGGGGAACTGTATTGAACGCGTTGCGGAAGTCAAGAAACACGGCATCTACCTGGGAACCCGTGTCTATGGCCCTCTGAGTCTCGTGGACGAATAGCGCGAGCTGGGTTTCACACGACCGTCTTTTTCGAAACCCATGCTGATTCCTACAGAAAAGTCATTATACTCGAACATAATACGTGTTCCAAAATTCTACAACTGATCTACGTTAGAGATATAGGTCTATAGTTCTGCACATCTGTTCGACGTCCCTTCTTGAAAACGGGGATGACCTGTGCTCTTTTCTAATCCATTGAAACGCTACGCTCTTCTAGAGACCTACGGTACACCGCTGCAAGAAGGGGGGCAAGTTCCTTCGCATACTCTGTGTAAAATCGAACTGGTATCCCATCAGGTCCAGCGGCCTTTCCTCTTTTCAGCGATTTTAATTGTTTCTCTATCCCTCTGTCGTCTATTTCGATATCTACCATTTTGTCATCTGTGCGACAATCTATAGAAGGAACTAAAGTGCAGTCTTCCTCTGTGAAACAGCTTTGGAAAAAGACATTTAGTATTTCGGCCTTTAGTCTGTCATCCTGTGTTTCAGTACCATTTTGGTCACAGAGTGTCTGGACATTTTGTTTCGATCCACCTACCGCTTTGACATAATTACGTGATGACTGGGTGTTGTGTGATGTCCTTAGGTTAGTTAGGTTTAAGTAGTTCTAAGTTCTAGGGGACTGATGACCATAGATGTTAAGCCTCATAGTGCTCAGAGCCATTTGACATAATTAATGATTGTGTAGCAACCCGTGGCAAACGTCACGGGTAAGTGGTAGTCGATGTCGAAGATCAGAAGTGGAACAAGAGAGTGACTCATTTGAAACATTTGTTGTACATAATGAGTACACATGGTGTACGATATGGATACGTCTCTAATGTTACGACAAATGCTCCAGGTTTGCACCATCGGAAGCCATGCATGCCTGACATCGATAGAGCGCTGATTGCCTGACACGTTCCAACACATGGGGCGTTTCTTCGATTGTACCAGCAGCGCAGACGATTCTTGCGACGAGATCCATTTAAGACTCCACAGGATCGCGATTCAGGAGAGATTTTATGGATTCCCATAGAAAAAAAATCAAGGCTCAATAAATCCGGTGAGCGAGGTGTCCAGGGAATCTGTCCATCACGCTAAATCCATCGATACAGCATTGAGCTGTGCCTGCTAACAGCCATTCAAAAATGAGTTGGCGCCCCGTAATGTTGGAACCACAGGCTGGGCCTCACATTTGCTGGAACGTCTTCAAGCAAGCCGGGAAGAACCTGCTCCACAAACGTCTGATAATTCGCAGCTGTCAAGCGGTATGGTAAAATGTACGGCCCAACTAAGCAGTCGGGCAGTCGCCGAGTAAACCCGTCCACACAGTAACTGTGAAGCGATCTTGTGCCGCGTGGTGCCGCACATCGTGGGGGTTTCTTGGTGCCCATAAATGCTCATTGTGCTAATTGAAATGCCGTACGTAGTGAATGTGGTCTCATCAGTGAACAGTTATAATAGTGCACAGTTACGAATTTCAGAAACTACAGCTTCTAAACTTTCCCGTGCACTGGTTGTTTATCCTTGGCTCCAGCCAACTGCAGCCGCCTAATGCCAGAGCTTGAAGTAATGTTCAGTGAAGTGACAACCAGCGCCCTCCTATTCGCGGGATGTTGATGGTGAGGGAAGAGGAGGGGACAGGTGAATACATCTGCCCAATGTGTTTTGAAATATTGTGTCGGGAACACATGCTATCCTACGTGAAAAATAGTAAAAAAAAGTATGAGTACGTAATATGTCAACCTCATATGCGTTCAATATTACTTTAACGATATTCTCGTACTGATGTTCTACAGCTATATATACCCCTCAAAATCTGAATGAATAAACTTAAGCAACTGAAGAATTATTATGAAATGAAGTTAACGATTATCGATTTACAACTTAATCGTACCAATCACATTGAATAATAGCCCATCTCCCGAAAAATATTTAACGTCAACAGTGCCAGCTTTAAAATCGAAAGGAAATAGCGCACCAGAGTTACATCAATATTTAAATAGGGCTACGCTTCTTCTTCAACGACACACACTTTCGTTTAATTCATTTGCATTCCATTTATGAATCACAACATGAAAATGTTCACATCAAAGGGATTTCTGGCACCAGCTAAGGTTAGAAACTGCATACTTTGACACAATGAACAAAGCACGCCACCAATGACAAAACGGTATTTCACAAACTTTGTACTCTCTCCACTGTGTGGTACTTAGCGCTCGGGCATTAATCATGGTTCAAATTTTCGGGCTGGATCGAGTGCTACGGCTACTGTCTTGTCTGTAAAATATGATGTCAAGTTGGTGACCGAAACACCCTCGCTTTCTTAGAAATCTGAGAGACGTCTCGATGTCTTCACATGTAGATTCAAGGAATTTCCGTGCGTGTCATGATTCAACTAGCCTCCTCAAACGCATTGGCGAGGATCATTTGCCTCAACACATGTGAAATGCATAACAAACACATTTAAACGAAATGCAGATTAAGTAAAACTGTAGGGTTTCGTGGCCATTGTGACTGAAAAATAAGTCGTCTAGAATATTAGGTAGCATATTCCTCTTCAAATTCTTCTATTCAATCGACGTTCAGATCCCTCTGCTTGGGTCTTCTGCATTTTAGGGTGTTCACGGTTCAGTTTCGTACGTTGCGACTACTGTGTCTGGCGTTGTTGACATCTAGATAGATGCATATCAGGGCACCTTCTATAATCGATGATTATCTTTATTCACACCTGGACATGTACTTTTTCATGTTGGAATTCATTCATGTTAAAGAGTTGATTGTAATAAATAATACAGACATTTATGTGTAAATTACACCACTGTTCAATACATTTATGTATTTTTGGCAGACATTTCAGATTTAATTTCGGTAGGCAAAATATCGCTGTGTGTGTGTGTGTGTGTGTGTGTGTGTGTGTGTGTGTGTGTGTGTGTGTGTACACGTTTAATATCCGTTTCTACTTAAGCAGTTAGTTTGCAATTTTTAACATCAGTAGTGAAATGCAGGAGGGAATCAAGACACACTTAAAGCCTCGATGAGTATAGTATATTATTTATCGCTCTAACCTTTATATTGTGTCACTGAAAGAAATGTAAGACTGAAGCATAAAAGATAATGAAGCAAAAATATAAGGGGCGATCAAAAAGTTTCCGTTTGAGAACGTTGCTGCAGCGTATTTGCAACGTAGAGCAAGCTCCGATTTGTGTGCATAAGCAGAAACATATGGGCAAGGCATCAGTGTTGCAGTCGTGTCTTTCTGCGAGCGGTCTCATCACGCCTCCGAATCGCTAACTTCGTTAACACAGAAGCTACGCCAACTCTAGTGCCAGACGCTCGAGTACGGCCCTACAGTCCCGATCTCTCCCTATGCGATTACCACGCCTTTGCTCGGTTAACATAGGTATCGAAGGGTGAACAATCCCTGTCGGACGAGGATGTGCAGCATGCAGTTACGGCCTTCTTCACGCAGCAGGACACGGTGTTGTATTAAATCGATGTCTTCAATCTGGTGCGACGTTGGATGATTGCCTTAATTCTCACGGTTATTTTGCCTGATTGGCGTTCCAATTCTGGACTGTACGATCTTAGAAAGGAAACTTTTTGATAGCCCCGAATAATTTTCTGATCAGTCAGCCAATGTCTCTATCTCATACATGTGTTTGTATTTAATTTTGTAACTTAGGTAACCATTGCTATTTTCCTGTGTGTGTGTGTGTGTGTGTGTGTGTGTGTGTGTGTGTGTGTGTTGTGCTCGTGTGCTCGCGGAACGTTTAACTCTCGTGTTTGCATCAATAACTGCTGGTGGCAACTGTAATGACATTGAAATTATTTGGGATGCTGCTATTATGGCTTAATGTAAAAATGAAGTTTACGTGCCACAATAGACATTTGTGCTCTATAAATATTGCAATAAATGTCTTTTTTATTCCATTAAACCACTTTCTGACATGCTGTGTGTACACACTTGCATGATGTTGCTTATGAAGTTTATGTATTATAAATAACAGAGATATAGTAAATGGGGAAATACAGTAATTTACACCAATATTGTCAATATGTTTACGTATTTTTGATGATGATTATGATGATGATGATGATGATGATTATGGTGGTGGTGGTGTGTGTGTGTGTGTGTGTGTGTGTGTGAGAGAGAGAGAGAGAGAGAGAGAGAGAGAGAGAGAGAGAGAGTGATTGCATGCGTGTGTGTATGTGTGAGAGAGTTGAGTACCAACAAGGAAGAATTTAACGTGCAGTATTTGATATAAACGTGTTTTTTAGTGATGATGTCTAATTACGTCTTTCTCGACGAGATGTTGACACTCTGCTCTACAACTGTATATATTGCCCGAAAGCCACTTCACAGTGTCTGCTGGTGGCTTCCAGGAACATCGTGACCTATTCCATTACTGTGTAGTTTGCTACGGTTTCTAATCTCTCGTGATCCCTACGTGAGGTATGCAATGGAGGCTGCAGAATGGTTTTACAAACTACCTCGAGTGCCTATTCTCTAAACTTACAGAAAAAAAATTTCGTGGTGATGTCTTTCTGTCAGAGATTCCAATTTCCTGAGAATCGTCGTCATATTTTAGTATGGGATATACCGAAAGTCAGTGGAAATACTTTGCATAACCGTACCTAGGTCTCTAGTCGACAATATGGTTCATTTAATAACACGTACACCTTCGTTTATTACGTGGGAGATAGTGTGTATGATGTTAAACATGGGCGATTTTTCCTAAACCCGTTCTCACTCTTAGACAGAAGTTTTTATTTTTAACCAGAAGCGTGATAATATTGTAGATTATAATAGGCCGCAGAATATGGACGTTAGCGATGTGCCTGAGATATTTCTGGGATAGAAACGTAACGTATATGAAGATATCTAAAGTGATACACTTTAAGGAAGTCAGTTATAATTAGCTTGTGAGACGATTTAAGGAATTACTGTTGAAGTCTGAGACGTAAGGTATGCTTTGAAAATGTAATTTGGTCGTCTTAGTTGAATACGACGGTGGAAAAGTCTAAGAACAGGCGTCAACTACACGAATGCCCACCTAGCGCCTGTTATAAATACTTTCTTATTCTCGTTTGATTGCCTCTTCAAATACTTATATTTTCGTTTGTCATCGTGACTAAGATAAGCAAGTATATTGCATTAAGAAGTAAAAAGATGAAGTGGAAAGTAATTACACCTGAGTAGAAAATGAAAGTCATTCTAAGACGTGAAAGTGCGGAATCTAGGGCGGAGACCAGGAGGGAGCGAAAACTTGAACAAGCTGGACTACAACGTTTCTTTTTGGCACAATGCACAGTGATGCAAGTGCGAAGCAGAACAACATTCTAACAACATCTATAAGTATGAGGGTAACATGCCAAAGATGCAACTCATAAGTTAATTACGAGTTTATCTGGCTTGAAATGTGAAATATTAAGAGTAAAAAGGTTGGCAGTTTGCAGCCTTGACACCATGATTACAGTGCTGAAGCAAGGAGAAGTCTTATTTGCGTAAACAACTAACTGTGTACAGCAACAATTTAACTCACAGCGACTACTCAGGCAACTCCCAATGCGTTTCCATATAAAGGATTTCAGTGTTCTTACAAATATTGCTGTTGACTAGCACACCTGGAAGAAATGGCTTAGCCAGAAATGGCTTAGCCAGAGCCTAGGAGATTGTTTTCTGAATGAACTTTATTCTCTGTAGCGGAATGTACGCTTTTTTGAAACCTGTTGGCAGACTGAATAACTGAGTCAGTGAGAGCATTTCGCGCTAAAGGCAAGTTAAACTTCCTCGCCGGCACGCAGTTGTGATCAGCTAGGAAGACCCAAGTAACTGTCACTGCAATGCAGGGTGAAATATTAATTCTGTGTTGCTGTTGTCTGTGTCTAAGAGGAAGTGGGTAGTTTCCTGGACTACGATCATTAAAATGTCGGGGGCTGTTCCGTCGAGAACGAGTAGTATGATAAGCCGGACGTGTCGTAGTCGTTTCGCTGAAGGCACATTGCCAGGGGGGAGGAAGAGATCCGTGGTATCAGTTCATTGCCCGTATTACGTCGCTAATTGCAGGTAAAACGTCGTAGCGAGGTAAATTAGGACCAGAGCCTGATGTCACAGCTTTTGGAATTCGAGCACAGTTGTCAGTTATCTGGCGTACACTAGCACTACCGCCCCATGAAGAAAGACTGGTACACTTCCTCTCTAGTGCCGAAAGCCAGATATTGGATTTAACGCATTCCTCTTCCCGACTGAAACTATTGTCGTATTTGGTAATCACTGTCTCTTTTCTGTACAGGTTTACAGAGTACGTGCATGTGGCTGCCACGTACAGAGTCTCATCAAATTGAATACTGGTGTTTCCTGAATGGAACTAGTGTTCGGCTACAGTTGAACTATCATTTCTCTCCCCTTCTACAATTTTCTTTATGCTGCTCTATTCGTTTTTCAAAGTTCTCTTCACTGTACGTGCGAACGCTTGCCCACAAATACATGGAATTCTTTACAATAATGCTTTTTCTATCATATGGCAGGCATTCCTGACTGCTTTTAAACATTATTGTGCCTTGCACGTCGTTTTATACGCTGTAATGATATACAGTTTTTCTAAATATTTCCTACTCGGTGTCTTTTTTAAAGATGTGCAAAACAATCATTTCTTCCTCTGACAGCTGGTATCCACCATGTTTGAAAAGAAGTCATGGGGTTTCTGATTAAACATCAGTTCACAAGGAGCAAATCCTATTCCATCATATTTAAGGTTGTTGATGATTTCTTCAAGGTTTTTGGTATGATCCGCCCAAATTGAACGCTTCCTGGCACAATGAGTTCTACACAACCTGTTTAACTCACGCATAACCCTCTCGCTCATATTTCCCTGTGGAAAATACGCCGAGATCCTTATAGGGCGAATTCAGGCCTTTTATAAACATAATTTAAATTTTTCAGGTAGAAATAGCGCACCTTTATCCGATAACAGACTCATAAACTTGCCAATCTTTACCAAATAATCCTTTTCCAGCTTGTCTACCAGTGTCTTGGCATTAGCAGTCTTTATTGGACATAGTCTGAACACTTGCTATAATCGTCAGTCACCACAAAACATTGGTACATCATCCTTTACTCGTTGGGAGCAGGCCAAACAGATCCGTTGTATACAATTACAGGCGATCAGCTGGATCTATTTACTGCACGTACCTTCTGACACAACACAGAATGTTAACGTCCTTGTTACTCTATGATGAATGTTGCCGAAAATCACCTTCTCACTTATTTTAACAATGCATTTCTTGGCTCCATAATGGCCATATCGTAGATGCTCCTAATCTATAAGCAAATCCATGTATTGGGATAGAAAACATACCTTTCATTCTGCAGAATCTAATTTTCTTCTTCGGAATAAAATTCCTTTATGGAGGCAATAGTACTGAGCTACTTTAGGATAATTGAGGACCGCTAAATGGCTTTTGACTAAGTTCCTTGAGATCACTTTATATTATCACTTACGACCTAATAAATAATGCTCAGACTTTTGCATACCAAACACGGTAGCCAGTGCCTCTAAATTCGAAATTCCATAGCTTCGCTCAGCAGGTTGCAAAAAATGGTTCAAATGGCTCTAAGGACTATGGGACTTAACTTCTGAGGTCATCAGTCCCATAGAAAAAAAATGGCTCTGAGCACTATGGACTTAACATCTATGGTCATCAGTCCCCTAGAACTAAGAACTACTTAAACCTAACTAACCTAAGGACATCACACACATCCAGGATTCGAACCTGCGACCGTAGCAGCAGCAGCATGGTTCCGGGCTGAAGCGCCTAGAACCGCTCGGCCACAGCGGCCGGCAAGCAGGTTGCAGTGAACGACTCGTAAACGCGATTGTTTTATGAGCTTGTTGATCGCCTTCCACCTGAAACATCTCTACTGCAATCACATAAGCATTTGCTACAACTGACATACAAAAGAGTTCTGAAAAATCTGGATAGCGTAATAGTGGACTACCGGTCAAACAGTTTTATAATTTTTTAAAAGCGGACTGGCATTCTTCAATCAAAACCCACGGGGTATTCTACACAAAGATGCATTAAACAAATTGTCTTTTACAAAACGGTGGTAGAATGTGAATAAACTGAACATTGACCTGAGCTGCTTTTTATTTCTGGGTGGCGAGGGGTCGGGGGGGGGGGGGGGGGGGTCTGGGCAGCGGTGAGCGCGCGGTAACTTGCAGCTCCGTGATGATGCTCCCTCTTCTTCTAACCTAGGCGCCGGCGGTAGCCACGATGTAGTGTCATCTTCGTACCTCCTTCTGTCACATTCAAGGTTACTCTGACTAACATTCACAACTTAACTGCCACATTCGCAAGCAGATCTTAACACTGTTCTCGCACTGGTTTCGGCATATTTCACTTCGCTATGTTGTTAGTGCCTACAGAGTTCGCTGCTTTGTACCGATCACTTTCACAGTTCCGTTTTCCGCGATGCACCATATGCGAGGCAGCGGTTAATAATCCAGATTATCGTTACGTCTTTACGTTATTATGAAAAGACACTTAAACTGTCTGTGCGTGCTTTACACCTACCTTCGCCGTTTGCAAGAGCCTGAAAACTATTCTTGCGGTCAGCCAGAAAGCGACGTAGAATATACTGACCATAATTTAAAGTCTGCAAGTCCACATTACTCTTTGTACTCACTGAAATAAAACGTTCCTACTTGCTATTTACTCTGTGGGATCAGAAACTATGACTATAAATAAAAACATTGATTTTTAACTGATTGATATACACTGTAAAAGTTCACATGCACAAAATACAAGTCTTAGTATTTTATCTAATCTACCTATCTGAAACAGCACTATTAACAGTTCAGAGTTTTGTGAACGTTACTTTCGTGAAATCTAAGCCATCCAGGACGGTGTAAAGTCCTCGCGAGTTCACTTACTACTTTTACCGAAAACGCCTTCAACTCTGCCTAGCTCTGACGTCATCTGAGGCACCACGTACACAAGCGTTTGACTGACGCGAACAGATTGATATCTTGGTGCGAAATGTCTCCTCTGGCTGTATTTATATACGGGCGCAGGGGACCGCGGAACGGAACATCTACTATGAGTCGCCATGGGCACAGGAGCAACATGTAAATGGCAGCTTTCTCGGACATGTATTGGTTAACAGCTCTGTCGTTTAACAGTTACCAATCTGCTTCAAATTTATACAAATAATGATAAGTTTGCTTTAGCTACTGAAAAAGTTTTAGCTTGACGGCATTTAAGCCTCGCCGACTGGAATTTTTAGAACGGAAACGATAGTAGAACATGACGTCTGAATTTCCTCTTTAAGATTTCTTGTAACCGTAGTTATTTAAAATACGGCCTTGAAACTTGGTACAGCTGTATTATTGCATGAATGTAATCGAGTGCTGGAATTAGAACTTTCTATTACGAATACAAAGTATACTTAATCTATCATGAAGAAGGACGTTTTCGTTCCAAATTTAGTTTTTAGTAAATAATTTGAAAACTAATAGAGGTAGCTTACTTCTGTCACATAGTTAATGTTTTTATATGAAACTGAGGCTACAAACGAATTTTCATCTTTCTGAGTCTAATATTTGCCGCCTTTAATTTTTTTGTGAAAACGTCAATTTTGACCAAAATATTGGTCTGATCAAATTGAAACTTGTAACTTTTAATTGTGACATACCTTTGCATATTCTGAACTATTTTTAGCTTTTTACTCTTATTGTTCAGGGCCATTTTTTCTTAAGATCGTATATTGTGCCTAGCATAGTCATTTGATCATTCTGGGACCTCACAATACTAACATTAATATACGGTAGCATACACTGACTTAGTTTGGAAAAGTTATTTAGGCCTTACTTCGACGGTGTACTTTGAGACGGAAGGAGGTACTTGACCACGGAAGGTGTGCTATTTGCCAGTGAACTGAGTTTGTTTAATGTCCTAACAATTTTCCCTCACTGGACTCGTATTCAGGAGGACGACGATTCAAACCAGCGTCCGGCCGTCTTGATTTAAGTTTTCCGTGATTTCCCTAAATCGTTTCTGGTTGGTTGCTTGAAAGGGAACGGCCGATTTCCTTCCCGAACCTTCCCTAAACCGATGGGACCGATAACCTCACTGTTTGGTCTCCTCCCACGAATCAACCAATCAACCAATTTTCCCTGTCTTTAAAATAGAAATTTGTTTTAGTTGCCCATAGATTCTGTTTCAAACTTGTATAATTTGTAAGTGATTTTTGATAATAATCTTCGTATTTTAATTTCGCTTACTGATTACTGGAATGTACTATAGTTCAATTCTTTTATCTTGGCGGCTCGCGCATGCCCGCCCAGACGCGGGAGATTGCTGCGTTGCCAGTTGCACGCGCCAAGAGAAGCAGCGCCATAGTATAGTATAGTTCGCAAACTTCCGTTCAGGGGGGAGCGCGCAGTTCATGAAGTAAAGCCCCCACGGCCGCATTAACACTTTTGCTGCTACAGAGACGTGCTCAGCGCTGTGCGCGATTTTGTCACTGCACTGCTCGCCCGTGCTGACACATGGTGTTCCGACTGCTTTGACATTCTTATCATTCGATTCCACAAAAACTATTTGGCCCAAAAATTAGAATTTTTCACATCTTCTTGACTGATACCTTCCCCCCCATAAATGACTTAATTTTGTTTCGATGTTCAACGCAGTTATTATGCAGCATTACATATAGTAAACCATTGCACGAAATTTTGAAGAGTTTGCAGAGGTAAAAGTCCATAGAGTATACTTTCCGTATGGTCGATTTTAATTGCCACAATGTTGAGAATGAAATGTGGACAAGATACCTAAATTTCATATAAAATGTACTGTATAACAATATCTCATTTAATTTAAGTACCACATACGTGTCGTATGTAATATTGAGAAATATTCCGTCTTTCGCGACTGTAACAAAACTTTTATTTACACCGGGAACGTTTGGCTTTATTTTAAAGCACTCCAATCAAACAAAAGGAAGTAGACAAAATACATTAAACAAAACTGTGGACTTACAAAAACATTAGGACTTGAATATACCGTCTATCAGTGAAGTGCTCTGAGCTATGTCAAATATAATTTTTGTGTGTGGCACACACAAACAGAATTTATTTGCTAAAACACTGATCAGCCGACACAAACGTTGAATATTGTGTTACCGCAGCACAGAACTACGAAAGGTGACTTGCCAATGGAGGAGACAAAATACTGTCCACTGAAGATGCTTCAAAAGAGAGAAACGCGTCTGGTCTAAATAAGTCACTTGTACCAGACCACCTAGTGTGCCTTCAACAATCCACGTGGGCGTAAGTCCACATCTCTAGCCCGCAAGCCAGTTAACGGAGTACCTTTGACACTTCATCCCTTTATTGCTCCAGTCGCGAATAGAGAGGCCGAACAACGACTCTGGCTCTGTGTAATGCAGTCTTTCGCACTTCTTAAACGAACGCCTGGCAAAACGCGATGCTCTTCTTTGAATCTTCTCTTCAGCCTGTATAAACGCTATCCTGCAAGGTTCCGAGCCCGAGGAGCAATACCGAAGTTTCAGCAAAGCGACTGATTTGGAGGCTTCCTTCCCTGGTGAACTACACTTCGTGAAGATTCTTCCATCGAATCCTAGTGTGGCATCTGCTTTCCTAGAATCCGATTTATGTGGTTGCTCCAGTAGCAAATATTTTGAATGTGACTGTTTCCCGTCACCGTATGGCAGTCGTAAAATCAAGCAGTAGTAATTCTCGGCCCCTATTTATGCAGATTGCGTAACCTTTGTTTCTGATGAGAATTCTTTTAGTTTTTGCCCCAAGCGTCGACAATCTTCACATATTTCTGTATTTTGTTTCAGTACTCTACCGTTAGTAAGTATCTGTATAGACAGCATCATAGGCGAAAATCCTAACTGAACCGTGAACGTTGTACAAAAGGTCGTTTGTAGTGGGTGGAGAATAATAGGATACGGGACGTCAAGCAAAGCTGAATTTTTCGAATAACCAAAGGGCGGAAATGAAGCGTTGTAGAGCTACGAGCGTGAAACAGAAGCCAATCAGTTTGGTTTACTCCACCTTGTACATATATTAAACAGTGGTGGTCTCGTAACATTCTGATTGTGCAGGCGCGGAGACACGTCTGCGTGTGTCTAAGAACTGATCTTTGTTAAGAATAACGTGCGAAGTTGGACTGCAGGTAACACTTCAATCCAGTCACAAATATGGTCTCATATTCCATTTACTCCTATTTTGTTCATCAAACAACAGTATCGAATGTCTCCTGAAGTATAGAAACACAACAGATATGTAGGCACCAGAATCTATTAACTTCTGAGTTTTGTGGACAAACAGAATGAGCTAGGTTTCACATGGTAGTTGTTTGCTGAATCGATATTAATTTTTATAGTGGAGATTTTAGCCCGAGCTCATACTGTCATCCTTTAGTGTGAATGGGATCCTTTTTTATTCTCTTATGGTGACGATCGTGGAGTCGAAGTTTAAGGACGTGATTATTCGGGGGTACCTCTGTACAACTGGAGAAACGAGTGGATTTGTCGCAGTTAAAGGGTAATTATAGAGATGATTGGCTGGTGCCTGTACGTTGTACACAGCGTAGTGTGCTTGGAAATTCCTCTCCTTGTGACGAATCTGTAACAGTGATTTGATTTTCATGTAAACGTTTTGGGCACACAGCTGGACCATTTGGAGAGCGCAGGTGGCTCATGATTAGCTTCACAGTGAGTGAACTTAGCTAGTGACTGTGGACTAAAGGAAAGATTCAACAGTTCATATTAATAAGTAAAAGGCCTTAAAACTCGCGCTCAGAAGTAGCAATAAGGATGCAAGGTTTAAACCACTAGTTAAAGAGCAGGTATAGCGAGGAGGAACTTCGGGCTTGCGGAACGCGCTTGAAACCTCATGAGCTTACTGAATTCAGCGAGTAGGATAGCCCACTGGTTCCAGATTAATCGGCAACACTCCGCTGTGGCACACATCAAACCATCAACATCACATCACTTGAGCCACCACGGCGCAGCTGGTGGAGGCACCAGACAACCGGCCAACCCAGATGTGCGAAGACGGAAGCGTCACCTCAGCAGAAAGCAAACACGTCTCTGCTCTGGACCCACAGAACAGGAACACGTTGTCCGCTGCCAAAGCTTCCCTGCCAACACACATCAGAAGGGAACAGTGCCTAAGATGTAAGAAATCCCAGCTTCTCGAGCAAGCGACTACACATACAAGTTACAAGCTGTACACCCCTTTACATTACTTGTAAATTAGAAGCCGAAATATCAGCGCCTGCTGATGAAATGGTTAGGGTATACTCATCTACAAAGGATACCTTGACTCCCACACACATCATGTTACAAATTTAATTTCGTCGGTTCAATTTATAACAGAGAATACTCGTACACTTGCACGGAATATGGCATGGAGCAAATAATTGCGATCAGTTACACTGACCGATGATCATACACACAATCACTCGGAGGCACGTTAATATAACAGGTCCAATTCCACATTAACACAGGCGTGGCTTTGCAATATCAAGTTCCCAAAAAAATAAGAAAACAACACTTCACTCAGATGTGAAGAAGAGTGGCTTCCGGGATTCCAAGCCGTGTTGTTATTGCCTCCAATCCATACAGGCGATCTTCGAGGAGCCGTAAAATTTCAGCTTGGAGAGTAGGCCGGGAACTTGCCGACCAGGTTGCACGCGACGTCTGCTGCTCTTCCCGCAACTCGCCGCTACCAATAGCTTGGCATGGCTTGCCTCCGACCGTTATAACCACGCGCGGCTTCTCGAGGCCCGTACTGGGCAGCCGGAGTCCTCCAAAAGCAACAACTGGCCAGCCACGTGCTCTTCAGCCAACTCACTGTAGCAGGGCCCTCCAAACCAACAACATATGCGTCGATCATAGACCCTAGGTCGCGACATAAGATTGATATCAGCAACACAAGTAGTTAGTGGTGTCTGCGGAGACACATGCTGCCAAAATTAAAGCCGCCACTGTTTGAGTAGGTCGGTAATACAAGTAGCAGCGGAGTCTTCTGTCTGAGATGGTGTTGGATTATTGTTTTATATTATTTTTGGTTTTTTATTTCTGAGTGAGGCAACGGTAAAGTCGGAGAAACAAGGTGACACCAGAGATGAGACTATAGAGTCATTAGTGAATCAGGTAGCTCAATTAAGGACAGATAGAGTGATTGTGGATAATAAACTGGCAGCGAAAGATGAGGAGATTGAACTGTTGAAGTCACAGACTCTAGGAGTGGACCTGGCTGTTGCTAACTGTGTCCCACCCTTTTCTGGCAGGTCGTCTAAGTATGTGTTAGCGTTTTTAGAAGATCTCAACTCATCGGCTGACTTAGGGGTTTGATCAGGTAAACATTTATTGCAGATTGCAAGGTTGCGTTTAACAGGAGAGGTGAAGTTGTTCCTATTGTGCACAGAAGTGTTAAGCAATGTTGCTAAGTTTCTTCAGCTGAGATAGGGGTTGGAGAAGAGATATAGGAAACAAAAGAGGGCAAGATATAGGAAACAAAACAGGGCAAGATTTTTCGTGAGCAATTGAATATGGTGTCTATAAGGCATAAGGAAGCAGTAGAGGACTTCGCGGATAGAATTAGTAAGTTTAATGTTCGCACTTATGAATTGTTACAGGGGAAGGAGGGGAGTGGTAAGAGGTGATCTGGGAGTGGGAAATGTCCATTAAATTTAAGAGGTAACTCCAGAGCCACCGACAGGAGTTGCCAGTGAAAATAAGTTCAGTAAACGCGACTGCAGAGGCGGAATGTGTCACAATAGGTGTAATAAATGGTAAAGAATATAAAGTTTTGTTGGACACCGTCGTGCATGGTTTAGAGGCCATAAGAGAGTTAATACGTAGTAGGCGTTATAATCCACAACGTTACTAGTTGCATGGCGTAGCAGATAATGGTGTATGACCATCAGAGTCACTAATGATGATTTTTTGCTTGAGACAACCGAGTCTAGACAATGGGTGTAACTGTTGTCACATGTAAGCTAGAGCATGATATTAGGGTTAGACTTTTTGCATCAGTATCATGCCATAATTGCCTTCTATGAAGTATACTGGAGCATAGTGGGAGGACATTCCAGCTAGAGGAAGCTGTTGTCAATGTTGATCTGTCGTGAGGAGCACCTCATATACACTGATGAGCCAAAATACTTTGACCACCTGCTTAATAGACCCAGACAGGTTCCATAGGACCTACATCAGGCGTATTTGGCCGTGGAGACATCAACTTTAAATCACTATAATGCTCCTAAGACCGCTGTAGCTCGGTTCTGGCTCCGAGACACGGACAATTATGCTGATGAAAGATGACATCGCCGTTGGGGAAGACATCGAGCATGAAGGGATACAGATGGTTCGCAGCTGTCAGCGTGTCTTCGATTATTACCACAGGTCCCATGCAAGCGCAGGAGAATGTCTCTCGAAGCATAATACTGCTAGCCCCAGAATGAGTCCTTCGCGCGCTGCACGTTTCGAGCTGCCGTTCACCTTGATGACGGCGTTTGTGGAGCAAAAATGTGATTCATCCGTAGAGCCAACACGTTTCCATCGATCGACGGTCGAATCCCTATGGTCCCATGCCTACTGCTATCGTAAATGACGATGTCGTTGGGTCAACATGTGAGCACGTAGGTGTGTGGTCTGCTGCAGAGCTGCATGTTCAACAATGTAAGATGAACGGTGTGCTCCAAAACACTCGTTCTTTTTCGGCAGAGATCCCACATATCACCATCTACCCCACTTTACAGAGTAGACAAGCCTCCAAATCTCACGTT
Source organism: Schistocerca nitens (assembly GCF_023898315.1). NCBI lineage: Eukaryota > Metazoa > Arthropoda > Insecta > Orthoptera > Acrididae > Schistocerca > Schistocerca nitens. Next base: position 803,657,780 of record NC_064616.1, on the reverse strand, counting down.
CTGAGAAGAGTTGTGGACGTCCAACCATTTAGCGCCTAATGTTAGCTTCACTGTGCTAATTTTTTCTGTAGATGCTCACGACAGTAATACGTAAACATTTGACCAGCTTCGCCGTTTTCGATACTCGTCCACAGGCTCTGCGTAATGATAATCTGCCCTTTGTTAAAGTCGCTCATTCAATGGATTTCCTTATTTGCAACCCATATTTTCGCAAGGGTGATCCCCCGTCCGTGTCTGCTCCACCTATATTCTTTTGTTAGCTCGTTGCGTGCCCTCTACGCCATCAGGCGGCATCCAACGTCGCGATGGACAGTGGTTACAATATTTTCGCTGATCGGTGTACGAAAGAATCCAGTTAAGATACAAGCAATGACATTAGGGCTTGATTCACATGACTGTGTGTCAAATGGCACCAGATGGCAGCCTTTAGACTTATTTTAGACGTTTATACTCTCTCCTCCGTCCGAACAGACCTCGGAAGGCCCAACGGTACCGACCGATCGTCGTGTCATCCTCACCCGACAGGAGTCACTGGATGCAGATAGGGAGGGCCACGTGATCAGCACAGCGCTCTCGCTGCCGTTGTCAGTTTTCGTGACCAGAGACGCTACTTGTCAGTCAAGTAGCTCCTTAGTTTGCCTCACAAGCGCTGAGTCCATCCCGCTCGGCAACAGCGCTCGACAGACCGAGACTGTCACTCATCCGAGCGCTTAGCCGAGCCACACAATGCTTAACTTCGGTGATCTGACGGGAACCAGTGTTACCACAGCGGCAAGGCCGTTGGCGAGAATATTTATCACGTATTGTAAAACGTGGATACGTAAAGTTTACGTACAGCTTTCTCGAATGGTGTTCACATTGTAAGAGAATGTGTTGAATAACGTGGTAGTCACGCGACTGAGGCTTTAAACAAGCATCCAGAGCAGAGGTAAGTGCCTTTGTCGAGATGCCTTAGTATGGTAAGGTCTTGTGGCTGTGTTGTGTTCCAGACTGAGATAGTGGGGCCTCAGAAATTTTGGTATCGCGAGTTGAACTCTAAGAAATATTCTGGGGCTCTGAATTTGGGTGGGACTTAGAAACCTTAAAACGATTTTCAGTGACTGATTCTTTGCTTTCAAGCAAAATATATTGAGATGTAACTATTTGTAGGCAGCTGTGAACTTTGGTGACAATGCTGAAATATAATAGTTTGACTGAATTGTGTTACCAGAATTTAAGTCTGTGCTGCTGATTCTTCGTGACTTAACTCGCCACTTTATGCACTTATTCTGCACTACGTAACTAGAGTTCGCTTTGCTACATTGAACTATTATTCAGTTAATTTACCAAATCGATATGAGACCACCATTCAGTAATATCTGTGTGCTTATTATGAGCTTACGGTCAAAAGTTTAAACAGCATGTTGTAGACAATATCATTAGCTTACAGGCTTGTTCTCATATACAGGGTGTCAATTATTGAAGTGTATGAAATAAAATCGTCATAACTTGTGAACTGTTAGCGTTAGGACTTTCAAAGTGCACGGTTGGCCGCGGGGCATGATGGAAATTAGTATGCGCTCGCACACGCGGTTTAGCGACTGAGTTCGTCAACAGGCAAAATTGGTGCATTTGGTTGACTGTGAATTCGCATTTCGCCATCGAGAAGTCTCTTCATCGTCAACGGGTGACAGTGTGGTGTGCAATTTCCAGTCACGGGATAATCGGTGCGATATTCCTTGATGGCACGGTGACTACCGAATGGCACGTGAAGGTTTTGGAAGATGATTTCATCCCCATTATCCAAAGTGACCCTGATTTCGAAAGGATGCGGTTCATGCAGGAAGGAGCTCGATCCCAACGAAGCAGGAGGAGCACTTTGCGGACAGCATTCTGGCACTGGGGTACCCAGAGGCCACTGGCATAGGCATAGATTGGCCGCCATATTCTCCGGATCTGAGCACATGCGACTCCTTTTTGTGGGGCTATATTAAAGAAAAGGTGTACAGCAATAAAGCCAAAATCATTGCAGAGCTGAAAACAGCGATTGGCGAGGTCATCTACAGCATCGATGTTCCGAAATTTCAGCGAGTCATGCAGAATTTCGCTATTCGTCTGCGCCACATCATCGGCAATGATGGAAGGCATATCAAACATGTCATAACCTAAATCCGAATATGTGTATCGACGTTTACAAGTTGAATATAGTGTGTGCACGCCGTTGTTTGTAACTGATTTACGGTTTGTTTTCATATAGTTCATTAATTGTTACCCTGTATGTACCCTTCAAAAAAATGGCTCTGAGCACTATGCGACTTAACTTCTGAGGTCATTAGTCGCCTAGAACTAATTAAACCTAACTAACCTAAGGACATCACACACATCCATGCCCGAGGCAGGATTCGAACCTGCGACCGTAGCGGTCACGCGGTTCCAGACTGAAGCGCCTAGAACCGCACCGCCACACCGGCCGGCTATGTATCCTTCAGTTTACTTATTTGTTTATTGGTTCTTTTGTTTTGTATCGCTATTGACGGCACTAGCAAAAGGGGTTCAGCTGATTATCTAGTCGCTATTGAGTTGAGTCTCATAGTGCCAAATAGGCATTCAAGTTGCAATTAGGTTGGTTCTTTCAGGAGTGGACTACATTAGCCATTCTGTGATTTATTTCTGTTTCGAATCTAACTGACTGAAAGAAGAATTGTTTGTGCCTGAATTACACTCCAAGACAATAAAATGCACCATGGAGGAGTTGTGCAAATTGAAATTGGTCACAAAGCGGTATTCATACACGTATCGACAGAAAATGCGAAATTGTGAACGCTGGCAGCGCAATTTCAAGCGCAAGGATGGTAACAGGGGACATGTCGCTTCCGAGGCATAAAGTCTTCGCGTTTTTTATTCATTGTACTCAGGCAGACAGTGCCTATGCCTCGCATACAAGCGCGTGAACAATGTAAGCAGATGTCAGCATTTAAGAGAAGAAGCGTAACTGGGCTCAAAGAAGCCAGTTGTGGTAATCGGTGAAACCGCTGCCACTATTGGACGATGTGGGCAGGAACGGGTGAACCGTGGCCGAACACAGCGTCAAGAAGGAAGCGGTCAGCATAGAGAGACGACGGAACGTGAGCACCGAGTAGCTGTCAGCGAGGCACTCGTAGCCCGGATTCGTCTTTATCATCGATCCGACGAGCAACTGGTGCATCAGTGGCCACAGGATACATTAATAGGCGGCTCGTGGAAAGGGGGCTGCACTCACAGCACGCCTTGCTCCGACTACCATTGACCTCTATACACCGACAAGCCCGTCTGCAATGGTGTCGGGCACATTCGCGCTGGAGTCTCACTGACTGGAGTAGAACTGTCTTCAGTGATGAGTCTCGCTTGGAACTGAGTCCTGATGACCAGCGAAGACGTGTCTCAATACGCCCCGGAGAGCGGTGGAATGAAGACTGACTGTCGCCTGCCATACGGCCTGGCAAATAATAGTGATGGTCTGGGGAACGATTTCATTTCATGGCAGCACCCCTTCGGTTATCATTCGCGGCACCCTTACATCACAGTAGTACGTCGACGATATTCAACGCCCCGTTTTGTCGTCCTTCATGGCAAGTCATCTCGGGTTAACATTTCAGCAAGACAATGCCCACCTGCACATGGCGAGAGTTTCTGTTGCATGTCTTCGTGCTCGGCCAACCCTACCTTGGCCAGCAAGGTCAGTGGATCTCTCTCCAATTACGGACGTTTGGAGCGCTATGGGTTGGGCCCTACAACCAGTTCAGGATTTTGACGATCTAACGCACCAATTGGACATAATTTGGCACTGTATCCCTTTGAACGACACCCAACAACTCGATCACTCATGCCCAACGGTGTAACTGACTGCATAACGGCCAGAGGTGCACCAACGTGTTATTGACTTGCTCAGCTGTGTGAAGCCCTTTCTCTTGAATAAGTTATCAAATTTTGCTGAAATTGTATTAATTTGTTTATTTATGCATGTACATCACATTTAGTGATTTCCGTTCCATTCTGATAATTGCTTCGTGGTGCGTTGCTTTTTTTCTTTTCTTTTCTTTTGTCTTAGAGTGTGTAATACATATCTAATTTTTATGGTTCCATTCTCAATCAGTAAAAACGGCTTTTATGTTCACTTTGTTGTCCGTCTGTCTCTCTGATCGAGTGTTAAGACCTCTTTTTCTCAGGAACGGTAGAGGTGTCAAGATGAAATTTATGTCAAATGCTAAGGTCAACAGTCGCTTGGTGTAAAACTCGTAGCCTCCGTAACTACAATACCACACATAGTGGAAAACTTTTAAGAGCAAATGACTGGATTTCAGAAGACACATCAACGACGGACAAAATTTTCGTTGCCAGACAACTAAGTGAAATGCTTTGGGAATTTGATAAGAAGTGCTGTTGCCTTTTTATAGATGTCAAGTGAGTCAAACATCGTATCCAGAGGGGAAGCATATAGAGGACAATGGATGAATTAGGAATATCTTTGAAACTGCCGAGGCTGAGCAAAATGTGCACTGAGAAATCTAAAGACACTGAGAAATCTAAATACAAAGAGAGTGTTGAAGATAGGGAGTCTTACTGCTTTACAGTGGAGACAGGTCTCAAAAAGCGAGACTGCACCTTCCCCAACCTATCTAATGTGGTACCAGAGAAGGCCGTAAGAAGTGTATAATCGATTGGAAGGGGTATAAATGCCGGTGTTCGTTTGAAACTGTTATGAGGTTGTCGTTTTCGGATGTGACAGCTGTAATAAAAAGCAGAATAATTAAATGGCTGGGACATTTACTGAGAAAAGGAGAAAGGATGATGAAGGTAGTGCTAGAAGGGAAGTCTTAAGATATGAGACCACTTGGTCTCTGAGGTGGATGAACGGAGTAGAGAAAGATCTAGAGACTTTAGGACATACGAGAACGTGACAAGCGATAGAGTCTAATGGCAAAAGCTAAGAAGTTGGGCAATGAACTGAATTCAGTTCACGTTAGAAAAACGAAGAAAAGAGCTAAAATACGATAAGAGAACATTTAATCTGGAAGTATTACTATAAAAAAGAGATAGTGATGGCGTTTCTGGTGCTATGATGTGGATGAAGATGCTGCGACAGGCAAGTCTATGGAAGTCAGCTCCCAATGCGTGTCATAAGAGAGTGGAAGGACCAAGGAGGATAAACAGACAGTATGGAATGGACGGATGGATCGCTCTATCTGTTACGAGCGGGAGAGGGTATGTGAGAGGAGGGATGATTATGGGCGGGAAAAAATAAGTAGGTTATGGAATAGTGAGGACCGAGGATACGTTGCATAAGTGACGTATTTGAGCCTCCATCTTAGTCGAAGATATGGGGGCAAGGGTTATAGCTTATAGGACGGGTAGATATCAGGAGAATTTCTGTGTTTAGAAACAAGGAGCCCGTTGAATTCTTTTGAGTTGGGATGTGGAGGGTGTGGAGGTGGGAGGAGGGAGTGTATTTTGCTGAAGTCAGGGGAACAGCGTAGAACTGGAGGGGATCTTCGAGATTGCGGGAAGAATAGGACAGGCGAGGACTTTAGAGGAATTTGAGAACAGAGGGGGATTTTTATTAGGCGTTTAAAAATGTGCCCCTGAATCAAAGACGTATACGGAATGCTAGGTGGAGTGAGTGGCGTTCCTGGACATAACGAGCTGTAGCTGAGCCGTGTACTTCGATCAGCGATATTCCCGCCGCCGGTATGGGTCATCATTCTGACGGTGTGCGCAGAGCGCGCGGTGGCGCCACCTACCGGGCCGATCGGGGAGCGAGGGGTAAGTTCTAGCAAGTAGCGAGGATTTTTGCTTTGGGACGCCTAGCAGTAACGTCGTTTGAGAAGTTTGGCGGACAGTATAGGCGCCGTGCGAGGCAGCAGGAAGAGCACATCTAAAAGGGGCTGTTTACCCGGGTGCCGGCGCCGTAGCTAATATCGCCGGCGTGGAAGCAGTCACGTTACTGGGAAGCCGTTGGTGTATTTCGCATCCTGCATGTCTCCTGGTTCCGGAATCTGCGGCGGCTGGCTTCGTTTAACAAGCAACAGGGTAAGGGCCTTGTTTGTGCGCTGTAAATTGTGGCCGTAATAGACTACTGGGTTCAGTTCTGTATACTTCATTTTCTTGGCCGGCCGTTGCTACTCCTCCTGAGTCTGTCCTCGAATGTGTCAATTTCAACTTGCTTAGTACGCAAGGTTCTAGTGAGAGCTGTATGTGATGTGATGATTAACATTTACTAGGGCCTGGAGTGCTGATACATTCTGTTTGTAGATTGCTACTATCTGTATTAACCGCCAATGAAAACAGTTTGGCTGGTCCTTGCCTATGTGCCGCTTGGTTATTGCATTTATATCACACGACGGAGTTAAGCTGGCCAATTGCTATAGACATAACATGGATAAAATTTACCCTGGATATATTTTACTGCAAATTGCAATAACATTTCTGTTACATTTCTAGCTGAAGTGATAGTGTGTCTGAGAGACGCCGGCCGGAGTGGCTGAGCGGTTCTAGGCGCTACAGTCTGGAGCCGAGCGACCGCTACGGTCGCAGGTTCGAATCCTGCCTCGGGCATGGATGTGTGTGATGTCCTTAGGTTAGTTATGTTTAAGTAGTTCTAAGTCCAGGGGACTGATGACCTCAGATGTTAAGTCCCATAGTGCTTAGAGCCATTTGAGCCACAGCCTATTGTGCTGAGCTTGTGTCGTTGTGTAAAAGTTGAATTCCATGCTGTGCTGACACATCGGTAGCGAAATTCTGAGAGTTCTGAGATCCAAGCTACGCACGTTAATAAAGGTGATGGTGATTCGATAAACTCTCCTACTAAATTAAATGGCTCTGAGCACTATGGGACTTAACATCTGTGGTCATCAGTCCCCTAGAACTTAGAATTACTTAAACCTAACTAACCGACAGACATCACACACATCCGTGCCCGAGGCAGGATTCGAACCTGCGGCCGGAGCGGTCACGCGGTTCCAGACTGAAGCGCCTTTAACCGCACGGCCACACCGGCCGGCTCCCTACTAAATTGGTACTATATAGATTATTCAATACAGTTCTGTCATGGGAGCTGTTACTGTTATGCTTGATGTGAGACGTTTTGAATTCTTCCGGAAGGTCTTTGGAGACTTTGATCATGAGCTGACACGATGAGTCACACAGAGTGGTTGCCGATAAACGCTGGCCACACGCCGATGCTGCCTGATGTCGGACACTGCCAACACACCGATCGCAGGACTAAAGTACACCGACTAAATGTTGAATGTAGACTAAATATGTTGTTGTTTTAAAATCTTAATTTTTGATGAAAGATGTTAATTTCTTTGAGTTTAGCAGTTCAGAGTAAAGTGTCAATTTTGTACAGGGTGACTAGCGTACAGCTCAGTCATGACCCAAATTGCATATTTTTTGCACGTATTTGAAATCAAAATCTGCTGCTACTATGTTGCTGTTACATCTTGGCATGATGTCTGCAAGGTGGGACAGTCGCTGCTGCTGACGCCTTCAAACTCTGCGACGGCTGCTCTTCTGATTACTGACAGGTTTACTCCTGCGAACAGCTTCCAGGGAAAGAGTTTGCTGTCATTTTACTCGTTAACTACGTATCTGTATATCTGTATTTACAGCGTTAATCTCCTTTTTGTATTGACCACATATCGCAACAAAAATCCTAGAAGCCACGGATCAAGGAAATCAGGTAGTTTCAGTATTTATTGACTTAAGAAAAACATTGACTAGATGCAGCACCACCGTTTAAAAACATAAATACTATTATATTGGATAACAAACCAAGTTTGTGACTGAGATGATGATTTCTTGGTAGCCGAAACGCAGCGCTTTATCTCATGTGGATTGTCAGTAACGGAAGCAGAAATAACTCCACGTGTACCCAGTGAAGTGTGTTGGGATCAATAACGTTATCGTTGTGTACAAACGGGCTGGCATACAATATTAATAACAACTGTTCGCAGATGATGCAGTTCATTGTGCATTCCAACGGACTTCGGAAGTTCCAGCAGGACAATGTGACACCACATACGTCCAGAATTGCTACAAAGTGGCTCCAGACGTGAAAATTATTGAAAATATCGGGGATGCCTTGCAACGTGTTGTTCAGAAGAGCTCTCCACCCGCTCGTACTCTTATGGATTTATGGACAGCGCTGCATGGTTCATGGTGTCAGTTCCCTCCATCTCTACTACAGACATTAGTCGAGAGCATGCCACGTCATGTTGGGGCACTTCTGCGTACTCGCGGGGGCCCTACACGATATTAGGCAGGTGTACCAGTTTCTTTGGTTCTTCAGTGTATCTGTTCGCTCCATAATTCATCACGCCAGGAGTTACACTCTTGCGCCTCTCCAAAACATTACACGTACGGACCTATACGCACATCGCCATCAGACTCTGTAACGATGGTCATCCGGGGTAGCATAGAAAGGGTTTATTCAACGATCATAATGGGAAGCCATTCATCAGCAGCCAGTGCTTCCCTGTCAATGTTCCATTCCAAAAGCTTACGCTTGTGTTATGGTGTTAAAGGAAGCCTACACATGGGATGGTAATAATTCCCTAGTGTGGCTGCTTCTAGTCTCCAACGAATGGTGCGGGATGAGATGGAATGTCCCACTATTCCATTATGTATTCTGGAATGATAAGCGGAGATGTGAAGGAGTTGCAATGTGCTTGGTGCACAGTACTGCGATCCTCCATTGTCGTTGCCAGACGTGGTGGATTGGGATCTTAAGGACAAGTATGCATTCTCACATGCAGTCCAGCATCGCGCCACTGTCACATCCCAAACTCCCACGAATCTGGATACAGCACGATTCGAACAGCCGACCATATGGGGATCCACAATGAGGCCCCATTCAAACTCCGTCAGGTGCTGATAACGTTGTTTGACACGAGTACGTGGCGTCGCAATGCACTTCAGTGATCACTCACAATCTGACACTCATAACTGACATCTGATCATGTTTTCTGGTACTTATAAATAAATGATGGAAGCTGAAGAAATGAATTAAAATTTGTGACACGGCTGGGACTCGAACCCGAGTCTACTTGCTTGCTAGGTAGGAATGCTGAAGATATGAATTGAAGTTTGTGTTTGGGAGGGCAGTGGACTTGTGTAGTCCATGTAGCACTGCTGAGAAAAGTGCTGTGGTGGTGTAATTGTCAGCGTTCGTACCTAGTAAGCAAGGAAACATGGGTTCGAGTCCTACCTTTTCTACAAAATTTAATTCATTTCCTCAGCTTCTATCATTAGTGTATGTTTTGTGGGTGCTTCACTTCTATTTTAGGCAGTGTAGAGAGCTTACCAATACGACTAACTGTTATCGATTATGACACATTCTCAGTACAAGACAGTTTGAGGGGAACAAAGCGATTTTCCAAGCTCTATGCAACTGCAAGCGAATCAGTACTACAGTCACAAGCCTTCAGAAATGTTATATGAGAACACACAAATTTTTTATCATGGTGGACACTAGCATAAGTATAATAAATAGCTACGTTCAGAAATCTTTGTTTATTGGTTTGTACATAATTATCAATTTTTAGATTTTTAAGATATTGTAGACAATGATCCCAGTGCCAGAACGTTGTTATTAAAATTAATAAAAAATGTCTCTGGCTGTTATCTTTAAATATTCTCATCATTTTCAGTTTCTTATGTTTTGTGTTTTCTCTCTTTCTGTCTAAACCTTACTTCATTGAGTACTAGCGATATTGAAGACATTAACCACATTCCTTAATACCTGTCTAAACCTTACTTCATTGAGTACTAGCGATATTGAAGACATTAACCACATTCCTTAATACTTCATATAGTTCACATCATTTAATGACATTGTGTAACATTAGATATTTATAAAGTGAAAATCTCTGGTCACAGTGGTGATTTTTTAATGGTTTTCTCATGACATTCGCATGTGGCTTATGTGCGCTTTTTAAAAACAATTCAGGTTTTCCAATAAACTGAGAAAGATGAACTTTTTCCAGCTTCGCTGGAGAAAGACATCTTATATAACAAAAATTATCTAACCAAGGTTATTATGAAGAAAACAAATATAATTTAGGGGATACGTAGACGTGTTTTACTCACTGTTCCAGTGACAAAGTAACGCCACATAAACAAAAAGGACTTTTATTCGGAACTAGAATTTCAAGCGAAATTACGTAAGTGCTGCAGCACGTGACTTAACGAATTAGTAGTTCGACGTTAAGTGGGGCGGGACCCATGTTTCACGTAAGGGTGCTACAGATGAAACGTGCAGGCACCGTTAGCGGAAACGATGTGTCCGCTCTTTTTCGGGTAAAATACATTTCAGGTGCACCGATAAGGGCGAATGAGCGAAGTATGATGAAATTTACATTCCTTGGAAGCTGGTGGAAAATGGAGATAGGTAACTCATCTTTACGATTTCAAATGGACACATCGGAAAAAAAATTAGGTACTGTAAAGAGCTGTCAAAACCGAACGTTTTTTGTCTAAAAGCCTTTATGGATTTTGCGCAGTTATGATGACACATTCGAAAAACACTTATTAGATATGCTTATTAGAACAACACTGAAGGACAGAAAAAGAACTTTTGTAGGATAATGGATGCGCTTTTTAATGTTCCAGTGAGGGAGAGAGGGGACGTTTTCTAAGATTTTTAACTTCTGAATAACCTGTATTAGCAATTTTAAGACTTAAAACAAATCCTTGGAAGATATCGCATTTGTATTGTTTGGTTTATGATGAAAGGTGTTCACAGTCGTGCCCGTCTTTGTGCACTTCGAGTACGCCGACGCATATGTGCATCTCGAAGCGATCAGCAGGCTTCGCGACTATTGTGTTGCGTTGTTCGTCTCTGTTGATATATAGCGTCTATTGATGCATTTCCAAACAAAACGAAAAGTAAGTGAAGCTAAATCTGACTGCCGTCGCGATCAATCCATAGGCCACAAAAAATTTAATGTAATGTCCGCCAGCCCACCAACGGAAAAAGGTGCTGGACACCAATCTTATAGTAATCACATTAACAACCGTGTTGCTAATGGGATGTTTCTAGCAACCCCGTTAATGCATTTTTAAGGCAATCAGGCCATGATTCACCATTTCTTTGTTCATTTAAAAAGTACCGGTAACTTTATCATTGCTGAGTCCACTAGATATTTACACTTCTGACCTGGCGGTTGTCTCACTGACGTAGGCAGTGAACATTTTCTTCTGACCAACAGTGAGCATAGTAGATACGTGGGCGTGCTGAAAAGTAAGCCTCCTAATTTTTTACGTGATAACTAAAAGGTTTTTAAATAAAACTAACTTTAACAACATTCTACATCTCTATTCTTCATGACCACTGATTTGCAACCGTCTACCGCTAGAGAACACCGAGTTGTAGCGTGAAACACGGCGGTGTGTAGCTTAACTGTCGACGCGTGAGAAGCAGCGTGCTGGGATCGAGTTTAGAATTCTAAGAGTTCGTCCACACATGGAGCACCCTCTCCTTCAGCATTATAATGCCTGTGCACAAGCGAGCGCTGCGACATCTGCAGCAATCCGTTCACTGTCATCGACCATCCTCCATACAGTCCCGACTTGGACCCATCCAGTTTTCATCTGTTCCCATACTTATAGAATATCTTCGAGGACTTCAGTTTGACAGTGATGAAGGGGTGCAAGCGGAGGTGAGGTTGTGGCTCCGTCAACAAAGTCAAACATTCCACAGTGACGGTACCAACAAACTTGTCTCTCGTTGGGTGAAATGTGTTTGTTCCCAAGGTGAGCACGTTGAGAAATAAATATGTGGACATGAAGAATAAAGGCGTACGATGTTAATAACGTCGGTTTAGTTAGAAATCTTCGAGAGTTTTAATATAAAAATTCGGAAGCATTTATTTTTGGCGCGCTCTCATTTTTACCTTGGCATTAAATTTGAATGTGGCTTCATCATCTCACGCTGTAGTCTACCAGCCATAATGTCCTAATTTTGAATCGTAAACCAGGTGCAGGAGACATTTCTTTTCCAGAAATCTTCTTCGCTGAAAGCATGATGGACCTGGACATGATACACAACTGTCATGTATAATTCTTCACAGTACCTCTTATCACCCCATTATTGTGTGCTGTTCTACGTGTAGAAAGATGCGGCTCGAGGTTTATTGCAGTAAGTGTATCAGCACTCACTTTGTCTCTGTCACGTCTTCCGACTTGTATGTTACCACTGTGGGTCTATTGCACCTAACCACTATCGCAAATCTGTTGTTCCACACAGTGAAAAAAATATCAAGACCAACGCTGGCGATCTTCACACCTCACAGCATAAACCCGGTCTCTTGTAGGTAATTATGGCGACGGTTTCCGAGTACCATAAGCGTATCTGGCAAGTAGGGCTACAGGTGACTGTTTTATAGTGAGCGTCACGTCGGAAGGCGGTCTCGTTGTGAACCGTTATGCACATCGACTTCTACTAACTGTCGGCACGTAACGAGGTATCCTGCCGTGAGTAGCGACGTATGGTGATAACCGCTGGCGTCAACACCTCATTGGTGGTACAATTTTATTCATTTCGTGGACAGTCTTTCAATGTTTGTTGGTTAGAGGCCTCATTCAGACAAAATGCTTAAACGGGTCTGTAATCAGTTACACGTGAAAATCTTTTCGTCGCAGTTCCACATACATGCGAGCAAATTTCTGCGTCACCGGTGAACATTACCGTGATCTAAAGGTCGATATTGCTTTAAGATAGATCATTATATTAAGCTTCGTGACACGTTTACGCCAACTAAGAACTAAGTGTGAAAAGCTTGTTCTCTGTGATATTTCAAAGTTAAATATAAAACTAATTTTCTTTTAGGTTACTGTCTACCTTTACGTAGTTAGAACTACCAGAAACATTTTAAATGTCTTTTACAGGCGGCAGTGCCACGCGGAGTGGCCGCGCGGTTTGAGGCTTCCTGTTGCGGATTGCCCAGCCCCTCCCGCCGGAGGTTCAAGTCCTCCCTCGGGCACGGCAGTTTGCAAATGGCTTCTGCATATTTAGGTAGAGTTGTCCGTGAATAAAGAGAAAGGAAAATAAATCATATTTTGTAGCTATTTTCAAGTTATCATTGTCATTCCGAAATTATTTGGTTGAGAGAGTTGCACTAAGTACACAATTTATTGAAAAAAATCAAAGAATAATGGATCGCAGGAAATTAATTTCACTTGTTGAAGACATAATTAATTGATTTCTAGATTTGCATACTTCAGAAAGACAATATGTAATTAATAAGACTGAGAACGATGTATTGTGTGCACAGATTAGTAATTGTGTAGTTTGCAAATTCAACAAATAATTGTGTAGTTGATTCGATAGTAGCCATGTAAGGGCGAAAGAATTTGTGCTCGTGCTGCTTCACGTTTTGGTCCGTTTGTAAGCAAATAAATAAATAAATAAATAAATAAATTTGGGTGCAGTGACGATTATATTCGAACATTACCTTCAGTGTTGTGTGGAAACTCAACGTCAGTAGCCTCTTTTACTATGACACAGTAAAATGGAATAGTTAGTGAGCTGTATGTTTGCGTACGCTGTTTTCTCCATACTCATATGCAACGGCCGTGCGCTCGTAATGATACTTCAGTTTTTGTAAGGCCCACATGTTAATATCGGTAGTATCTGGGTATGTTGACCAGTGGTATAAATGGAAAACGTTCTGCGAACACCGAATGTGACAGCGGCGGGACTTTTTCTAGAGTAGTGGGCCCACTTGCTTAGTTTCAGCAACGTTCCCACGGAAGCGCGTTTAGCAAGCTGCGTTATGTAAATGTTATTATGACATGTGTAAATCTCGCCCACAACAACACTTGTTCGTGGCTTTTACGAGCAGACTGCATTTTGATGGTGAGAACGCCACAAGTGACGCTGCGGGCCAGGCGCTGCTCCCACCCCCGCTTTCCGCCCTATTCACATTCGTTTTCGCTTCAGCGCCAATACTCCACGAAACGTCTCATCACCTCTGAGACTCGAAATCGAGGCCAATGAAGTACGAATTTAACTATCTTTTATTTTAACAATGAACGATCTAGACTATAGCAGAAAATTTTTCAGACTGTAGTGTAACACGGTGTATTGAATTTCCGCGTACAGGCACATCGCCACAAGCAGCATAGTCGACTTTGGAAACGAAATGTTTTTTCTTATACTAGAAGGGATTTTAGAGGATTTTTAACTTGCATTTTATACTGTTGTGCTGATTTCATTTGTTGCCTAGGCAAGTATTCTGGAACGAATTCTGCTTTAATAAGGACTCCGGGCGTCGTGCATTCACCTAAGCATCAACATGGGAAATTGCATTCCAATGTACTCTACTAATTAAGTCCTAATGAGAAAGTTAAAGTTGTTCGGATCGTCTTCACGGCATTCGCTTCAGAACTGCTACAAATTCGTCGGGCAACAGACCGCGCCGCTCGAACTGTCAACACAACTGGCACTGCTAAGAGTATCCTACGACTTCCATATCGCTGGCAACGGGTTATACACAATGCTGGTGACTACTTTGAAGGTCAGTAAAACTTTGAAAGGCGTATCTATTTTGTACGAGCTGTAAATAAATGGTTGCCACTATTACTGTTCCAACTCTCGCACACTGCCCATTCACATTGCTGTGACCACTTCTCTAAAGACTGAATAACCACGTTTTGCAGTACGGATCGCTGAGAGATGTACAGGAAGAGAGTCACTGAGGTTCTGGAAGGTACAGACAAAGGAGCAGTGCCAAATGCACTACGTTTTTCGATTGAGGATCAGTCACGCGGACAACCAGATCGAGGTGGTCCCACAAGTTCTAGACTGGTTTTAAATCCGAGGAGTTTAGTGGCCATGGAAGTACGCTAAACTCATCCTGGTGCTCTTCGAACCGCACACGAACACTGTGAGGTTTTGCATTGTCCCGCTGGTAGATGCGATCGTGCTAGGAGAAACACACTGCATATACGGGTGGACATGGTCCCCAAAGATATATGCATACATTTGTTCATACACTGTGCTTCCAGAATGCTGAGATCACCCAGGGAATGCCACAAAAAATTCCCCAGACCATACCGGTACCTACTCCGGCCTGGAACCTCTCGACGATTGTTACAGGATGTTCGTTACCTTCTCAATGGGGCATAAAACGTGATTAATCCAAAAAGGTCACCTGTGGCCATTCAGTGGACGTCCATCTGCGGTACTGACGTGCAAATTACAGCCTTCGTCGCCGTTGAACAGCAGTCAGCACGGGTGC
Organism: Schistocerca nitens; assembly: GCF_023898315.1. Lineage (NCBI taxonomy): Eukaryota > Metazoa > Arthropoda > Insecta > Orthoptera > Acrididae > Schistocerca > Schistocerca nitens. The sequence continues at coordinate 803,642,523 of NC_064616.1, read as the reverse complement.
ACGAACCAGGCGCCTCTTGCGGAGACCGATGCGCAGCAACGCTCATTGAACGATCGTCGAGGAGACAGTGTTGGTAGTTCTCTGGTTCCTCTGGGCGGTCAGTTCCCGGACAGTCGCCTGCACACGTCTCCCCAGTCGTAGCTCACCCCTGTCATCTACGGCCCGTGGTGCACCACAGTTGCCTCGACGTCTGTTTTGGTAAGCGCCATCTTGCCATGCGCGGTATGCTTTAATCACGGTGGCACGCGAACAGTTTACAAACGTAGCCGTTTCGGAAATGCTTGAACACAGGGCCAGTAAACCAATGATCCTACCTTTTCGGACATCAGATAAATCGTATTACGACAACGCCTGCACCGTTTTCCGCGTCCCTTCGACACGCTTTGTATACCCTCGACGCCCAATGCTGCCTGCTGCCGTCTGTGAGTGATTACTGCACATTAACATCGAACATTGGCGGTGGTCAAATTAATGTGACTGGACCGTGTAATCGCGAATACCTAGGAGCCACCACTAATGACAGTATGAAATACTGTCCTATCTAGTGAAAATGTTTCGTGAACTTTTCCAGTGTTTTAAAGGGATAATTTTATTTCTGGATCAGCAGCTAATAAAATATTTTTCTAGAAATCTATTTCAGACATAAATATTATTTTAATTGTGCTCGAATTTAACCCACGGCCTTCCTCGAAAAATGCAATACTACCTCAAAACATTAAATGTTACTACTTACTGTACACTTGTATCTGTTAAAGGAGGTCTTTACATGCCGTATTCGCAAAGTGAGTTAAGGATTGTTTCTAACACAGACTAATGATTTCGTAAATTTTGAATAGATTGTACAAGTCAACCGTATCAGCAGGAGTTGTTTATACTTCACTTTTGAGATGACACCAGACAGAAAAACCGAGAAGATTGTGGTGAGATGATAATAGAGGGCGAGGCACGAGAGTGCTCCACACATCCGTGTCGGCCCGTGTTGGCACGTTACATGACGTCTTATCTCAGCAATATATGTGCCGGAGCGCCATCATGAATGTACCGCATTCCTCAACCATGGGCCTTGCGTGACATTTCATTTCAGTTAGCTAAGCAATTAATCGAAAAATGTACATTTTAAATACATTTGTACTAGCTAGGGCAGTATCTGATACTAAAGTCAGTAACCACGCATTCGCAGTTACCTCGCAAACGGCTCGTTGCCGACGCACGTTTACTGCAACGCTTTTGCTTCTAGCATTCCTATATTTTCGCAGCTGCCATGTTTCGCTAATAATTATGATACACCGTGTGTGCATTGGAAAAAAAACGGAAGAATGGTACTTTAAATGTCTTTAGAATACTAACTTCTTATGGTGTTTAATATCCGGGAAGAAAATAAAATGTTTTCCACCATGAGAGAGTGTAGCATCAGTTACAAGCATAGACGCATGATACACCCTCTTATGTATACTGAAGAGGCAATGCAGGAAGTAAAAGACTATATCGATATGGGAATTGTTTGTCATGGGCAGAATATGAGTACAGTACACTTTAGCAGCAGTCACCGAAAGTGAGCAAGAACTGAGTCGAGTGACTGACGAAATCGGCGTGTGCTAGCTAATAGCTACAGTATGCAGATAAGCGAAAAGAAAACGAAGGAAATGGTGCACATTCTGGAGTGATAAATGTTATACTCGCCTAGGAGAGTGTGGGAGACGTGGTCAAATTTTACTAATTTAGAAGTAGAATATACTGCCTGGAAAAAAAGTGTAGCAAACAGAAGACACGAGCGGATGCCAGTGTAACTTCGAATGCTACACACCACCGGTTGGTATGTAGATTATTAGTGTTGAAATTCTCTGTGACAGGTACAAAGACCACCAGAGTGCATTAGTGTTTTCGTGTAGGGGCATTTTGATGCAACCATGGCCACCATTGGACTGTATGGTAATGCAATGGCAGGCATACTCGTGGTCAAGGTTTTGGACGATCACATCCCATCAGCACAATGGAGGATCGCCTTATTGTGCACCGAGCACGTGCACGTGCGCCTGCCACCCGAGAACAAGCGAATCGCCTCCCTGCAACATTCTGTGCCATCCCGCATGAGTGATCCGTGACTAGGAGCAGCCACACAAGGGAACTACAGTCTCAGTAAGGACGGCTACGTATGGAGTGGTGCCGTTACCAGGAACCGTGGATGGCTAATGAATAGCGTCGCATTGTTTTCAGCGATGAATCACGGTTCTGAACTACCCCTGGTGGTACCCCAGAGGGCCAACGCAAACGAGAATGGCGGTCACCTGCGGAAACATCCCATTCTTCTAGTGTCTGGGAGGCACAGTGGCGTTACTCACGGCGTCTCGTTTTGGGCAGCCGTAGAGTATGACTTCAGGTAAGGGCCGGTAGTCCTCGAGGGAACTCCGCAGTCGCAACGGTACGTTACGGACATCTTGCGTCCTCACGTGTTCCTCTTGTGCGACAGTATCATGATGCCATTTATCAGCAGGATCGTGCTTGTCCACACGTGGTATGTGTCTCTATGAACTGTCTGCGTCATTTTGAGATACCCCCGTGGCCAGCAAGATCCCCAGATATGTGACCAATAGAATGTATGTGGGGCGAAATCGAACGTCGACCCCGTCCCGTTGTCAGTATCCAGGATATCGACAGTTACGTGCCAGCTGGCCTCGGGAGACTGTACAGCGGCTGTATGACAGCCAGTGTCCGTGTCCAAGCTAGAGTGGGTGCATAGTCATACTGCTAAGTGGGATCATACCGCCAAGCTCTTTGTCAATATACCTCGATTTTGTAATCAGTGAAATAACGTGAGATATCCTCCCAACTCGTGAAATTCGATTTCGTTTATTACTCCCCATCTTGATACTTCACTTTCACTGTCAGTCAGTGTAGACAAAGAACGAAGATGCTAGAAAGACGTAGTACGTGGACGGCTCAAGGAAAAAGGTTCGTCCGCAGCTCGTGGTCATGCGGTAGCGTTCTCGCTTCCCGCGCCCGGGTTCCCGGGTTCGATTCCCGGCGGGGTCAGGGATTTTCTCTGCCTCGTGATGACTGGGTGTTGTGTGATGTCCTTATGGTAGTTAGGTTTAAGCAGTTCTAAGTTCTAGGGGACTGATGACCATAGATGTTAAGTCCCATAGTGCTCAGAGCCATTTGAAGAAGGTTCAAGTGGTTCAAATGTCTCTGAGCACTATGGGACTGTGCTCATCAGTCCCCTGTGGTCATCAGTCCCCTAGAACTTAGAACTACTTAAACCTAACTAACCTAAGGACATCATACACATCCATCCCCGAGGCAGGATTCAAACCTGCGACCGTAGCGGTCACGCGGTTCCAGACTGAAGCGCCTAGAACCGCACGGCCACACCGGCTGGCCAAGGAGAAAGGGCTTTTTATAAAAGTAAACAGCTACAAACATAGAAAATATAATGGGATAAAGGGGAAACTAAGTTTGGGGCACAGGCCTATATGAGTGCGAAATATGGGGAGTGGGTCTAAGGCGTGAAGACGTCCTGTAAAGAACGAAACATAGTAGTGTAATAAATACCATAACTAAACGAAGGGAGAGAATGATTGTGCCGACGTTAAGACATGACTAAATACTGAAAGCAATAGTTCAAGTGGTGGTAGAAGAAAAGAATCGTCTAGATATGAGCACATTATGCAAACTGTCGACAGTGCGGGAAGCAGCAGTTAGGCTTAACTGTAAAGATAAGCAAGCGATAGGAATGGAGACCTGCTACGAACAACCTTCAGGTTAATAATATAATCGACAACAACCCATAACGAGCGAATACCAATGATTTTGGTGTTCGTGTTGTTTGTTGTTTGTATCTCACGGTTGGGCAAAGGTCTGTCTCAAACTCTTTCTTACGTTTTCTCTCACTATTATGACGGTCCCGTATAGGTTTTCAACTCATTTACATCTACATGGATACTCTGCAAATCACATTTAAGTGTCTGCCAGACGGCACATCGAAACACCTTCATAGTAATTCTCTAATATTCCAATTTCGAACAGCGAGCGGAAAAAAACGAACACCTACATCTTTCCGTGCGAGCTCTGATTTCCCTTATTCTATTATGACGATCGTTTCTCCCTATGTATGTCGGTGTTAACAAAACATTTTCGCCAGTAAAACGCAGTCTTTGGGTAGCCTTCCTTGCAATATTTTCTATGTTTTCTTTCCAATTTAATTTGTTCGTAATTGTAATTCCTAGGTATTTACTTGAATTTACGGCATTTAGATCTGACTGATTTATCGTATAATCGAAGTTTAACGGATACCATTTAGCACGCATGTCGATGACTTTACACTTTTCGTTGCAAATTTTTGCGCTATCCGTATATCTTTTCAAAATCGCTTTGTTATTTGTTTTGATTTTCTGATGACTTTACTAGTCAATAAACAACAGCATTATCTGCAAACAACTTAAGAAGACTGCTCAGATTGCCTCCTAAATCATTTACATAGATAAGGAACAACAAAGGGCCAATAACACTATCTTTGGGAACGCCAGAAATCACTTCTGTTTTACTCGATGACTTTCCGTCAGTTACTACGAACTGTGACCTCTCTGACAGTAAATCACGAATCCAGTCACACAACTGAGACGATATTCCATAAGCACGCAATTTAACTACAATCCACTTGTGTGCTACAATGTCGAAAGCCATCTGGAAATCTAGGAATAGAGAATCAATTTGAAATCCCTTGTCAATAGCTCTCAACACTTCGTGTGTGTACAAAGCTAGCTGTGTTTTACAAAAACGATGTTTTTTTTAAAATCCGCGTTGACTTTATGTCAATTGACCATTTCTTCGAGGTAATTCATAATGTTCGAATACAATATATTTTCCAAAATACTGCTGCATTTCGACGTTAATGATATGGGCTTGTAATTTAATGGATTACTCGCACTACCTTCTTTGAATATTGGTGTTACCTGTGCAACTTTCCAGTCTTTGTGTGCGGATCTTTCGTCGAGCGAACGGGTGTGTGTGATTGTTAAGTACGCAGCTATTGTATCAGCATACTGGCATAGTATCTGGATTGAGTTGTTTCACTACTCCGAACATATTTTCTTCCACGTTACTCATATTGGCAGCTGTTCTTGATTTTAAGTCTGGAGTATTACTTCGCCTTCTTTTGTGAAGGCATTTCGGAAGACTGTGTTTAGTAACTCTGCTTTGGCAGCAATGTCGTCGATAGTATTCCATTGCCATCGATCAAAGAAGGCATTGATTGTGTCTTGCCGCTTGCATACTTCACTATTCGACCAGTTTCGTTGTGTATAGTATTATAAGCATCTCTCATTGAGTCGGCGATAAATTTCAAGCTTCTGTAAAAGATCTCCATTCACTGAGATTTTGCGTCTTTTTAAATTTGGCTTTGGTCTACACTTACATTGTTAATTTGGAAGGAGTGGAGTTCGTCTCTCAGGAAGGCGCCAAGTGAATTTTTATTGGAAATTTAGAAATTTCTGGTAAGGTCTTATGGGACCAATCTGCTGAGGTTATCGATCCCTAAGCTTACACACTACTTAATCTAACTTAAACCAACTTACGCTAAGGACGACACACACACACACACACACACACACACACACACACACACACACACACACACCCATGCCCGAGGGAGGACTCGAACCTCCGTCGGGGGAAGCCGCGCGAACCGTGACAAGACGCCCTAGACCGCTCGGCTACCACGCGCAGCCTGAATTTTTATCTGCGTTTTTGAATAGGTTTAATTTTCGTTTATTTACGGAAGATTTGCATACTACAATATTTAATCTTGCTACGACAACCCCGTGTTCACTAATCCCTGTATCCGTTTTTATGCTCGTTACTAGCTAAGGATTATTTGTTGCCGCGCAGGATTAGCCGAGCGGTCTAAGGCGCAGCAGTCATGGACTGTACGGCTGGTCCCGGCGGAGGTTCGAGTCCTCCCTCGGGCATGGGTGTGTGTGTTTGTCCTTAGGATAATTTAGGTTCAGTAGTGTGTAAGCTTAGGGACTGATGACCTTAGCAGTTAAGTCCCATAAGATTTCACACGCATTTTTTGATTATTTGTTGCCAAGATGTCAAGAGTGTTTTCACAACCGTTTATATGGGCGTGGGCTCATGTACTAATTGCTCGAAATAATTTTCAGGGAATGCTTTTAGCACAATTTCGCATGATGGTTTATGCATACCACCGGATTTAAACATGTATTTTTGCCAAAAAATTGAGGGTAAATTAAAGTCACCACCGACTATAATCGTATGAGTCGGGTACGTGTTTGAAGTTAGACTCAAGAAATTGTATCATCTGAGTTGGATGGTCGGTTATAGGATCCAATTATTATTTTAATCCGGCTGCCAACAGTGACCTCTGCCCATACTAATTCACAGGAGCTATCTATTTCAATTTCGCGACAAGATCAACTACTTCTAACAGCAACAAACACGCCATCGCCAACCGTGTTTAGCCTATCCTTTCGGAACACCGTTAGATTCTTCGCAAACGTTTCGGTCGAATTTACCTCCAGCTTTAGCCAGCCTTCAGTACCTATAAGATTTGAGCATCAGTACTTTCTATTAGCACTTGGAGCTCTGGTACTTTCCCAACACAGCTACGACAACTAACAATTGTTCTACCGATGATTCCTGTATCTACGTTATTCCTGTGTTCTTCATGCGTCCTTTGAGATTGATGCCCTTTTTGTGTTTTTCTGAAACTCTCTAACCTAAAAACCGCCCAGTCCATGCCACACAGATCCTGCTTCCCCTGTAGCCGTATCCTGCGTGTAGTGGACTCCTGACCTACTCAGCAGAACCCGATACTCAACGTTCCTATGGCGCAAGTCGAGGAATTTGCAACCTACATGGTCGCAGAACCGTCTGATCCTCTGATTCAGACACTCCACTCGCCTCTGTACCAGAGGTCCGCAGTCACTCCAGTCGACTATGCTGCAAATGGTGAGCTCTGCTTTCATCTCGCAAACAAGACTGGCAGCCTTTACCACTTCTGTTAGCCGCTCGAAACCAGAGAGAATCTCTTCCGACCCAAAGCGACACACATCATTGGTACCGACGTGAGCCACCACCTGTATGTAGGTGCACCCTCTGCTCTTCATGGCATCCCGTTCTGCGCATGGAATGACTCCACCCAGTATGTACATTGGCTTTTTTCCCCTCCTTGGAAGCCATGTCCCTGAGGGGCCCCATAACGCACCTAACATTGGAGCCACCAACTACCAATATTCCCACCCTCTGTGACTGCAGGGTGAGAGCTTTCCTCTGAAAAAAGACAGGCGACTGCATCTGGCTGAGCGATAGTGACAGCCACAGACAACACCTAGAACCTGTTTGTCAGACTAACCGTGGATGATTTACGTTCCGTCCCCTGGGAAGTCTTTTGCCGTCAGCATACCCTGAGGTTACCTCCCACTCGACCACGAGTGAGGTGTCAAACTCAGTACGAACACTAACTGTGCTCGACGTCTGTTGGATTCCCACAACCGGCCCACAACAGTGATGCCCATCGAATGCAGTTTCAAGCTGTGTGACTGAAGCCATCACAGCCTGGAGCTGAGAGAGAAGTGTCACCAACTCAGCTCGTAACTGCACGTAAGAATAACAGCCCCTATAAATACTAAAGACCATGGAAGACTACACTACTCAGACAAATGGACTATTGACACCTGCTACGGAAATCAACTGCAAACCCTGAAGAAAACGCAATAACTGTGTTTAATAGAAATTAAATTAATACACAGAAGCTCAAGAAACTAAACTATCAAAGCACACAGATTAGGATGCCTGACTGGCATCTATATCTCTGTCTCCTCCATCCGTGTGGTTCTTCTACAGACGTCCCCTGTGTCATAAGTTAGCTCCATCTTGCTCTGTCGACCACCTTTCTCCTCATGAAGTAGCCTGCGCACTACCAGTTTAGTGTTTTGGCGTCGCTCTAGGAGTCCATTGCGCCCTTTTAATTTGGTATGGCTGTATTTTTAACTATGTCGCTTAGTTATATATTCAGTATCCCTCCGTCTCAGTCTGATTTTACACCAACTTCCAAAGCTTTGAAGACAGTACCCTCACTGGTCAACGTTATGTGACACTGCACTCCTCCCCAATGTGCGTCTTTTCAGGTATAATTCGTTTCTGACTTCATTTTTGTGGGATAACAGTGGATGTGGATGAGCTCTTGGAACCAGAGGATATGCAGCGAACGAACTAGCATGTCAGATCCTGCGACTTAAATCACATGGAGCACGTGTGGGGTGCTTCCGGAGACGTATTGCAGCACGTCCACATGAACCAACAACCATCTGCCACTTGTCAGCGGAAGTGGTGGAGAAATTGAACGCCCTACTACAAGGACTCCTTACCAGCCTTTTGACCAGAATGGGAGCACGTTGCAGAGCATGCATTGCCCCATATGTAGTGATCACACACCCTTTTAAGGGGCTCCGGAACGCCCTATACTTGCAATGTTAAAATAACGCTTATAAATTACATCTTTCCTCACAAAGTATTTGAGGTAGGAAGTTGAACTTTTTACAGATTATTTATTGGAATATGGGCTACAACTTAACACAGGGATTTTACAAAATTTTAGTTCAGTTATTAAAGATGATTTTTTTCAATTGTAATGAAAATTCACAACATTTTTTTGCAATTTTTTATTTATATATTCAAAAATATACAGTTTTTTGGAAAAAGGCTGTGTTAAATTATGCAGAAGGTACTGTGTAACATTTACTGAAAGTTTGAAACAAATATGTTTGGAAGATCCTTAGAAAACATGTAATTAGTATGAGAAAATAAAAGTTTTGGGAATCGAGCGACAAAGATTGGATTAACTTTTTAGTGCATTCCAGGTCCATAGGATCCTCTGCAAACTCCTCCTCCAGCTTCCTCTTGTTCCTCCTCCTGTTTACTCTTGCTTGTATTTCTAGACTCTTTACAGCCCTGTCTGCAGCCCGAAGGCGTTCCTTGTCTAAAGCAAGCATCGCTCGTACCATGTTAGAACCTATCTTCATTCCCATATTTCGAAATACCTTGCACCTTACAATGTTGCCATCATTGAAAGTCGCAACAGCATCATACACACCAAAGTGAAGTGTTTCTATTCCAACAAATACAGTCTTGGGGATTCTCGACCATATAACACTATTTACACTTTCATTGGGGTTTTGAGTTTTTCCGTGAATACACTTTTTCAACAGTTCAGGTGCTGCTAAGTCTCTGAAAATAGGTTTTATCACCTCCATTATTGCATGAGGCAGACTATGCTTATGAGTGTACACTTCACCAGTTAGCAATCCTTTGTTATATTTACACCAACTGTCTTCTTCTTTGGGACACAAGCTATGTTGGGGATTTTCATCGTCTTTATTTTTATAGTAATAACACATAGCTTTGGCTTTCCAACATTTCTCCTTTTCTTAAAAGCCTTCAGAGGATTTCTAATAACTTTACTTTTACTCATTATTATACTTCAACAAAACAGAGACTCAAGAAACAGAATTACGAATATTTTCGAGATAACGACAGAGTAAATAAACATGAAACAATCGACAATCACACCAGCGATATATATTGAACCATCACAGGTTAGCCACAACACATACTTTATCTCACATCACTAAAATGTACCTGATGAACACGGACGTTAATAATAACACCATTTCACAGCAGTTTAACAGCGCCACAGTGGGTCACGCCCATGTAGAACACATTTCAAAAAAAATTTAAAAATAGTTGTAGTCTTCGGAATTGAATAAATTATATATCTATTAAAAGGTAATAGTCTGCAGATTCAGAAAACGCAAAAAAGTAAAAATTGAACTTTTTCATGATTTTGAGCCTTTCCGGAGTCCCTTAAGAATCATGTCCAACCTTCGTAATTTTCAAGGGAGGATCACGAATCGCGGTAACCTCAGTGTAATTATTGGCTTCGAGTGAAAGTGACATTTCTGTTTGTCTGATTGTGTACTTCTTTCAGTTATCTTCTGTAACATACTGTAGAAGTTCATTCTATGTATGATCAAAGTGGCTTCGAGATGTTACTCGGCAGTGACAGATCGTACGAAAGTTTCTTTCCTCTTAAGTTTTGTGTGCTCAGGCGTGTGATCTGTATAGAAGGGCACAAATGCTACAGGAATTTAAGAGTTTTTTCTACAAACAGAGATACAGATCGTCCTTCGTATAGAACGTAAGCTGCAAAACTTTTATCAGTACTTTATGATCGAAAATTGATTTACAGTCACTACAAGTTATTGACTTACAAGAGCTGTCCAATGTACAAACCTGTACACTGATCACCAAAAACATTACGCCCGTTGCCCACCGCGAGACATAATGCCGCTTGCTGTCGTTGAGGGCACCTTACGCGGTAAGGGAAGCGTGGAAGTGGAGCAGAGAAGTATGGGCAATCATTATAGCCATAAAGCGGGTCAAAAATAGGGAATTCCACTGACATGAGTGACCTTGTAATTACGGCCCCTCGCATGGGAACGAACGTCCCGCAAACGGGAAAGCTGTTCAGATGTTCGCGTACTACTGTCGATAGCGTGTATGGGAAGTGGCTGAAACCTCGAGGAGGCGACAAGGTATTGGACGTCCAGGCTGCAGTACAGAAGGTGCAGTTTGGAGGTTTTCCCGCTCGTTAAAGAAGGACTGGCGGTGATCTGTGACAGAGCTGAGAACAGAGTACAACTACTGTGCAGGCACAAGTTCTTCGGAGCACGTTGTCCAGCGCACAGTGTTGGGCATGGGAACCTGCAAAGATGACCTCTCGTGCTCACTTTTCTCAGAACGACACCCTCAGTACTGAAACACGTTCATAAATAGATACTGCATCGGGGTCACATATCACCTTTATGAATTTGTATTACATCGATTCCTTCACCTTTTGCACGACGATGAAGCCATGTGCCTTTGAAACAGATTGAATACAGTAAAAAGCAGTAAATACAGTTATCTGGGCAAAAAATAGTAAAAATGGCTATAACCATACTTATTCGGTGAATAAAACTTTGTCAGCTGGCGTCCCCATCTCTTACATCTGTAAGGAAGTTGCAACATTGTCACGTGGTGGGTATAAATTTTTATTCAGTAACAGACAGCCTTGCAAAGAAAATGATTTTATTTTACAAATTTGTGATGACTTTTGAACCAGACAGAATGATGAAATATTTCTGGATAACGTAACTAGTATGTATACTTCGTTGTTGTAAGGCTTCAAATACCTTTTCACGGACCAGACAATCGAAGGTCATTCCATTAGCTAAGTACATGGTCAGATTGTACTCTTGATATTTGTCTGTTACTCCAATCAGTTATCGGAAAGCACTTCCTTAAAAATGCCGATTCATTTTCATTTAGAAATTTTTAAATTCTTTTCCGGGCTATTTTAACAGTTTAAAATTTTTCTAGATCAAGCTTGTAGGACAGTAGTTAATAATGCTTCCTACGTATAGAAGCTTTATTTTAGTTTTAACCTTCATACGCAGTACTCTGAGCTGCTTATTAATTGTGGTATGACAATTCTTACTTCTGATGTCGTTCCAACCGGGGAGAGAATTTTATTGCTTCTTAGGTTCTTAATTGCACACCGAAAATTGTTATGGATGGTATTTAACATACAGATTCTTCTTCACCGTGCATATCTGCTACATATCTTCACTAACTGTGAATGTGACAATGTTGTGACTACATATAATGTTTTTTTTTTTTCCTTTCCGTTAGAGGAACGCTGTCACATCACTCCGTGATCACATTCATTTCCATCCTGACGCTTTTATTTTATTTATTTACTTATCGTGGCAAGATTACGACCATCGGGACCTCTCCTAAACCTACCCAGGCATTCTACGTTTTTTACATTATATTCAGATTAATGTCACAAATGTCATAAAAACAACTGCATTTAATAGGGTATACAACGCTTTCAAGCTACTACAACACAAGTAGCGGATATCAATAGTTACTAGATTAGGAAAACGCATAGTTTATATTAGTTCATGAAAAATAGAACAGCAAAGGCATATAATTATCAGGCAGATTTAAACTGAGGGCAGCGCCAGCAATGATCGGGAGAGGAGGGAGTGGGAGAGGGAGAAAAACCAATGAACAGAGAGACGAGAAAAAAAAGCACAAAGAAGCATAAATTGGAGAAGTTGGAGGTACTCGGGTGGCCATATGTGTCCTTAATTTAGTGAAACGTTTGCTGTATTGCATACGGAGCGTTTTATGTAGCTAATTCGTTCTGGTGCTGTTTTCAAAGAAATCTAGACGATGAATTACATTAGAGGACACACACAGGGCTAGGTTTCAAACGGCGAGCTCATCTCTAAGCTATAGAGAGACCACTGAGGTAGACTACAGTTAAAGCGCCCAGCTTTGCAGACCAAGGCCCGCCAAGCATACAGCATGACCAATAAATTAGTAAAAAACCGTCACTTTCTGCAGAAAACCGGCCTAGATAAGGCGGGCAACTACTGAAACGGCGATGGTTGTAGAACAGCGTAGAAAACTCATTAATGGCATACAATTAGAAAATAAACATCTGACAGGAAGCTGATACCAGTGTATTGCATGCGAGTGAAGCCTGCATTTACAGTGATGAGTGCTCTCATATTTCATTGTGCTGCACGAAGAATAGGCAGGAAGTATAGCCCTACGTTTACTATTGTGATAAGCAAATAAAGGCCAAAATACTTGTACAGTAATTAACAGACATTAGTGTTAATATTTGTGATCCATAAAGTACGTGGGGAAAATAATTAATAACAATTTGTGTCAAGCACACTTTGCTGGTGTTCTAAGCTACTTCTACATCTACATCGATACTCTGCAAATCACATGTAAGTGCCTGACAGAGAGTTCATCGAACCACCTTCACGATTCTTTATTGTTCCAATCTGGTATAGCGCGCGGAAAGAACGAACATTTAAATCTTTTCGTCCGAGCTCTGATTTCCCTTATGTTATCATGGTGATCGTTTCTCCCTATGTAGGTCGGCGTTAACAAAATATTTTCTCATTCGGAGGAGAAAGCCGGTGATTGGAATTTCTTGAGAAGATTCCTCTGCAATGAAAAACGACTTTGTTTAAATCATGTCCATCCCAAATACTGTATCATTTCAGTGAGACTCTCTCCCCTATTTTGCGATAATACAAAACGTGCTGCCCTTCTTTGAACTTTCTCGATGTACTCCGTGAGTCCTATCTGGTAAGGATCCCACACCGCGCAGCAGTATTCTCAAAGAGGTCGGACAAGCGTAGTGTAGGCAGCCTCTTTAGTAGATCTGTTACATTTTCTAAGTGTCCTGCCAATAAAACGCAGTCTTTGGTTAGCCTTCACCACAACATTTTCTATGTGTTCCTTCCAATTTAAGTTGTTCGTAATTGTAATTCCCAGGTATTTAGTTGTATTTACGGCCTTTAAATTTGACTGATTTATCGTGTAACCGAAGTTTAACTGATTCCTTTACCACTCATTTGGCTGACCTCAGACATTTCGATATTTAGGGTCAATTGCCAATTTTCGCACCATACAGATATCTTTTCTAAATCGTTTTGCTATTTGTTTTGATCTTCTGATGACTTTACTAGTCGATAAACGATACATGAGGGTGCAGAACACCAGCAAGACGACTAACTGGTTTAGTCAACTGTTGAAGAGTAAGACTCAATTGGGTACGAAGAAATATGAAGTACAGTATTCTTATTAAGATCTACGCACAACACATTAGTGATGTTGTACGTCGACTGTATAATTTGTCTTTCAAATAACCTTATCTTTCGATTAGTTGAATATATTCGATAGTAATATTAGAGGGCAAATAGCCATTTTAGAGAACTACAGGTGAGTGAAATTAGTACTAGTGGTTTATAAAACTTTAAAAAATGCTTTGTATGAAAGTGAGGAAACACAAAATTTATTATCATTTTCAAAATCTTGCTGCAGAAAAGTATCGTCAATACAAATTTCTATTTGTTTGTGTGTAACATTCTTTCAGGAGCAAATGCGAAGATGATCAGAAGTATATTACTCCATTTAACAAAACAATTTAACAATGTGAGGCACGCTGTATCCTTGTAGAAGTTGAGGAAAAAGCTTCTTAATGGACCCTTTTGTTACTAGAAAACAATATCGAGATCTTCTTACAAACGAAACAAATGGGTTGGCAATGACGTTCGTTGGACAGTGATTATTATGGAAATTAATTATTAACTGTTAGGTGTGAAAAGGCAGTAACCTAAGAAACGGGCAAGCTATCGCCAACAATCCTGCAAGCCGTCTAGAGTTGTACTCTCTTCTCTATGGCTTTTAGTGCTGCCGTAGTCACTTATTAAGTGAAATACTAAACCTGCTGTCTGAGGAGTCACTATGCACATGCTAACTTCCTATCACTTCCATTTTTTACTTCTCGGTTAGGATGTGATAAAATGCATAAAAGTAAATTGCATGAAATAAAACGTAATTATTACACATTCATTATAACACCCTACTTCCTCTACAACAACCAACAGTATGTACCGAACAAATCCGTCGTATAAAGACCCCGAGGAGCATTTGCCTGTAATAAAAATGAATTTTGTGAGAATGTACAACAATCAGCTATCATGAAATTTGTGTGCAGGGAACAGATATATCTCTTAGTATAAAAACCAGTTTATCATGCTCACTATACGGTTTTAAGACATCGCGTCCTGGAACTAAACAAAATTCATAAACGTAACGTATTAGCGTAGTGGGAAAAATAAGCACGAAGAGAGCTCATTCTAAATCTACTAAACCATTGTATGGATGCTCTACATAACTTACTCAGGGCTAAAGACTGCACTGCAGAATTCAGAAAGATTCATGAAGTCCATAAATAGCGAAGTGATGCAGTGGTAAAAACTGAATTCGTATTCAGAAGGAACGCGTGTCAAAATAACTTCTCCTCATATTATTTTGCACAAGCAATCATAGGTAATGCCTATGTATATTGCTACACATTCTGCAGTTTGTTATTTGTATATCTCATCTACTGCATCTTCCTCTGTTCTTTGGGATAGAAAGTGTCACTTTTTTCTAGCATTGTAGAGGAAGGAAGATTAGATTTTAACGTCCCGTAGACAACAAACTCATGAAAGATGAACACACAGGCTCGGATTGCGGAAAGATGCGGAAGGAAAGCAACCGTGCCCTTTTCAAAGGTACCATCCCGGCATTCACCTGGAGCGATTTCGGAAAATCACGGAAAACCTAAATGTGGATGGCCGGCCGGGATTTGAAGACAACACTGCAGAGCGTGGTGCTTGCTCTTACCTTACTGAAAAGTTTAACAATGAAGCAAGTCTATAAGGCTGTGCGTACCGTGGAATGTAACTGATTCGTTTGGAGACGAATTTCCCAGCCTGCCGGGAAGACCACAAACGTCAGTTGCACACGTCGCGCGGGAAGTACCGCATAATTCCCGCTTGACTCACAGTGAGCTTCATGTCCTACGCGTCTGCTACGGTCATTATGCCGCTTATACTGGAAAATCTGCCCGTCTACAGTGAGCTAATACTGTAAGCAGAGGTCCAAAGGCTATTGGGAGAGAGTCCTGCTCTATTCTCCCATTGTAGGTTGCGTTTCATGTGGCCATCTCGACACTAGAGTAAGGATTGCACGATCCTTGTCGTTCCACAGAACTTCTGCATCTTCCGCGACAGAAATTACGTGAAACTTAAAGCAGTCTAGAAGACTTGCATAGGCGAAAGCTAGAATGTAGACCGTTTCTGCAATCATGTAGGTCATCGTAGGCTACAAATAAAAAGAAATAACTTAAAATTTGATAGGTATCGACGACAAATAAAGTGGAAGTTTCTAGAGAATATCTGTATCTAAAGCTCTGTGAAGCAGGACGTCAAATATGTACATCTTGCACATCGATGTAAATCTATTAAGCGAGGCCAAATAATCCTGTTCATTTGTGTAAAAGCACGCTGTGGCCTCCAAGGGATTGAACGAGCTGATGAACTAGCTGTGGAAGCTACTCGAAAATGATTATTGTTGAATACTGTTTCTGAATAGCAAGACTAACGGAAGTTTACATATTGCTCGAAGGAAAACCATTACGCAGATACCAACACAAGCATAGTCCATCTCCTCTACTTGCCGTAGAAAGGAAATATCCACTGTAGCAGTTTCTCTGCCTACCTGCACAGAATTCTTGTGTTAAGTTGCCCCAATTACGGCTGCGACTGCGACAGTAATTCTCCGGGAGATATTAACCGTATTATTTTCGCTTGTGGGAAGTACAACGCAAACAGAGAAACGTTTCTACGCATACTGATTGAAATTGTCGTCCATTAAGTGATTTTCGTCAACTCTCATCTTTTTAATACCAATCCAAAAATGTACGCTGTACTTTTGGGATATATACTTACTGCGAACATTAAATTGTGGCATTGTGTATAATTGGGTTATTTCAGTGCCTAAGTTATATTGTAGCTCATCTTTATACTACTTGTAAAGGTTTAATTCTGTTACATTGCTGGAAACGCTTTGTGTACGAGAGTTATGGCTTAATGGCCGGTTGTCTAAGGGCAAAAAAGAAAAAAAGTAATGATAAGTTGCTTACATCGACTTGTGTCTTACGGAAGGAAGATCTGGCTGTACCTGATGTGAGATTATTGAATATCACTGAAGAAACTGCCAAATATTTGACTAACTGACGTTGAGCAGGGGATTTGCTTCGCTGTTGTTCTCTATGACGCCAGCGTCACTACAGTGAATGAACTATTCTGCGTTATTATTGTATTCACGTCGGGGTTTTTTCATATATCTGTTCGAGAAAATATGTGACCACAAACCATAACTTCGTCGCAGATTCTTCTTTTGTATCACCGAGAAACAAAACCAATTTTGTGACATATTACAAGTTCCTAATCAGGGGCGAATTATCTAGTTTCACCTGAGTGCTTTGGTAGTTAGTTTTTTGAATCTCTGCGTATTAATTTAATTTATTAGACACAGTTCCAGCGTTTTCGTCAGGGTCTACAGTAGAGTTGCGAAGCACGTGCCAATAGTCCGCTTATCTGCATAGTTTAGTTTTCCACCGTCTTTAGTATGGACAGGGCCTGCGATTGTTGTGTGCGGATGCGAGCCGAGTTGGTGACACTTCGCTCTCGACTTTAGGCTGTGATGGCTTCGTCTACACAGCTTGAGGCTGCAGTGGATGGGCACCACTGTTGTGGGCCGGCCATGGGGCTCCAACAGACGTCCAGCGCGTCCGAGTCCTCCGATCGGTCCTCACCAGTGGCCAGCACAGTTATTGCACGCACTAAAGTTGACCCCTCACCTGTGGTCGAATGGGAGGTCGCCCCGGGACGTATCAGGTGGTGGAAGACTTCGTAGGCGGCCGCATGTAAGGCCTCCCCGGTTTGTCTGACAAAAAGGTTCCACGTGTTGTCTGTGGCTGACGCTGTCGCTCAGCCAGATGCTGTCGCCTGTCCTGTTTCAGAGGAAACCTCTCAACCTGCAAGATCCGGACAATCACAGAGGGTGGGATATAGTTGGCAGCTTCAACGTTAGCTGCGTTATGGGGCCTCTTAGGGACATGGGTGCCAAGAACGGAAAGAAAACCAATGTGCACTCCGTGTGCATACCGGGTGGAGTCATTCCAGATGTGGAATGGGTCTTCCCGGATGCCATGAAGAGTACAGGATGCATCCAACTGCAGGTGGATGCTCACGTCGGTATCAGTGATGTGTGTCACTTTGGATCAGAAGAGATTCTCTCTGGTTTCGAGCGGCTAACAGAAGTGGAAAGTATGCCAGTCTTTCCTGCAAGATGAAAGCAGAGCTGACCATTTGCAGCGTAGTCGACAGGACCGATTGCGGACCTCTGATACAGAGCCGAGAGGAGCGTCTGAACCAGAGGCTCAGACGGTTCTGGGACCGTATAGGCCGCAGATTCCTCCACTTGCGCAAAATGGTGGTTGGGTTTCGGGTTCCGTTGGATATGTCAGGAGTCCACTATACGCAGGAGGCGGCTACACGGATAGTAGGGGATGTGTGGCGTGGACTGGGCGTTTTTTTAGGTTAGAGGGTCTCGGAAAAAAACAGGTAGGGCCTCAGTCACATAGGGTGCAGGCCGAACACAGGAATAATGTGGATACAGGAACCATCGGTATAACAGTTGTAAATTTAATAGCTATGCTGGGAAAGCACCAGAGCTCCAAGCACTAATAGAAAGCACTGATGCTCAAATCGTTATAGGCACTGAAAGCAGGCTAAAGCCGGATATAAGCCCAGCCGGAATTTCTGCGAAGAACCTAAGAGTGTTCCGAAAGGATAGGCTAAACACGGTTGGCGGTGGAGTGTTTGTTGCTGTTAGAAGTAGTTTAACTCGTCGAGAAATTGAAGTAGATACTTCCTGTAAGTTAGTATGGGCAGAGGTCACTGTTGGCAACCGGAATAAAATAATAATTGGATTCTTTTACCGACATCCCAATTCAGATGATATAATTTCTGAAAGATTAAAAAAAATTGAGTCTAATTTCAAACAAGTACCCGACTCATACGATTATAGTTGGTGGCAACTTTAATTTACCTTCGATGTGTTGACAAAAATACAATTTAATTCCGGAGGTACACATAAAATATCATCCGAAATTGTGCTAAACGCATTTTCTGAAAATTATTTCGAGCAGTTAGTTCACGAGCCCACATGAATAGTAAACGGTTGTGAAAACACACTTGACCTCTTAGCAACAAATAATCCTGAGTTAATAACGAACGTCAAAACCAATACAGGGATTAGCGAACACAGGGCTGTCGTAGCGAGATTGAATATTGTAACCCCCAAATCCTCCGAAAATAAATGAAAAACATACCTATTGAAAAAAGCAGATTAAAAATCACTTGACGGCTTTCTGAGAAACAATCTCCACTCCTTTCAAATTAATTATTCAAGTGTAGACCAGATGTGGCTTGAATTCAAGGAAATAGTATCGGCAGCAATTGAGAGATTTATACCAAATAAATTAATAAACGACGGAGCTGATCCTCCTTGGTACAGAAAAAGGCTCAGAACACTGTTGCAGAAACAACGAAACAAACATGCCAAATTTAAACAGACGCAAAATCCCCAAAATTGGCCATCTTTTACAGAAGCTCGAAATTTAGCGCCGACTTCAATGCGAGATGCTTATAACAGTTTTCACAACTAAACTTTGTCTCGAAACCTGGCAGAAAATCCAAAGAGATTCTGGCCGAATGGGCAGTATGTTAGGGGCAAGAAACAATCAATGCCTTCTCCGAGGCCGGTCGGGGTGGCCGAGCGGTTCTAGGCGCTACGTTCTGCAACCGCGCGACTGCTACGGTCGCAGGTTCGAATCCTGCCTCGGGCATGGATGTGTGTGATGTTCTTAGGTTAGTTAGGATTAAGCAGTTCTAAGTTCTAGGGGACTGATGACCTCAGAAGTTAAGTCCCATAGTGCTCAGAGCCATTTGAACCATTTTGAACCTTCTATGCGCGATAGCAATGGAGATACTATAGGAGACAGTGCTGCCAAAGAAGAGTTACTAAACACAGCCTTCCGAAATGCCTTCACAAAAGAAGGCGGAGTAAATATTCCAGAATTAGAACCAAGAACAGCTGCCAGCATGAGTAACGTAGAAGAAAATGTGGTCGGAGTAGTGAAATAAAAGCAAGTCTTCTGGCCCAGACTGTATTCCAATTAGGTTCCTTTCAGAGTATGCTGATGCAATAGCTCCATAATTAATAATCACAAACAACCGTTTGAACTACGAAAGGTCTGTACCCAAAAACTGTAAATTTGCACAGGTCACACCAATATTCAAGAAAGGTAGTACGAGTAATCCACTTAATTACAGGCCCATATCGTTAACGTCGATATGCAGCATGTTTTGGAACATATATTGTGTTAGAACATTATGAATTACCTCTAAGATAACGGTCTATTGACACACAGTCATCACGGATTTAGAAAACATCATTCTTGTGAAACACAACTCTTTTTATTCGCATGAAGTGTTGAGTGCTATTGACAAAGGTTTTCAGATCTATTCCGTATTTCTGGATTTCCAGAAGGCTTTTGACACTGTACCACACAAGCGGCTTGTAATTAAATTGCGTGCTTATGGAATATCGTCTCAATTCTGTAACTGGATTTGTGATTTCCTGTCAGAGAGGTTGCAGTTCGTAGTAATTGAAGGAAAGTAATCGAGTAAAACAGAAGTGATTTCTGGCGCTCCCCAAGGCCCTTTAATGCTCCTTATCTAGGAGGATCGGAATTTTAATAGTGGCAACTATTTATTTACGGCTCTTAAAAATAGATTCGTGTTTCTAAGTTTTACTGACCTTCAAAGTAGTCACCAGCATTGTGTATAACCCATTGCCAACGATGTGGAAGTCGTAGGATACTCTTTTAAGTGGCAGTTGTGTTGACAGTTCGAGCGGCGCTGTCTTACCCGACGAATTTGTAGCAGTTCTGAAGCGAATGCCGTGAAGTATTTCCTTCAGTTTAGAAATCGAGTTGAACTCACGAGGGCTTAAGTAATAGCTTTCACTGTACGTGTTTGAGCACTGTCCTGCAAAATGATGGTCAGGTCCTGCAGAAACTGTCATCACTTCTGTCTCTAAGCTGGTCGTAGGTTGTGTTCCAAAAATGAACATAGAGACAGAAGTGACTACACTTTCTGTAGGAGCTGACAGTCATTTTGCAGCAAAAATCTCGAGTGTACATGGCTACATTCTATACAAATACTTTCAGAAAAGACTTCCTGACACTTAAATCTATACTCGATGCTACCAAATTCCTCTTCTTCAGAAACTCTTTCCTTGCCATTGCCAGTCTACATTTTATATCCTCTCTGTTTCGCCCATCATCAGTTATTTTGCTCACGAAACAGGAAAAATCATCTACTACTTTAAGTGCCTCATTTCTAATCTAATTACCTCAGGATCATCAAATTTAATTCAAATACATTCCATTATCCTCGTTTTGCTTTTGTTGATGTTCATCTTATATCTTCCTTTTAAGACACTGTCCGTTCCGTTCAACTGCTGTTCCAGGTCCTTTGCTGCCTCTGACAGAATTACAATGTCATCGGCAAACCTCAAAGTCTTTATTTCTTCTTCATGGATTTTAATTTCTACTCCAAATTTTTCTTTCGTTTCTTTTACTGTTTGCTCAATATACAGATTGGATAACATTGGGGATAGGCTACATCCCTGTCTCGCTCCCTTCCCATCCACTGCTTCCCTTTCATGTCCCTCGACTCTTACAACTGGCCTTTTCTGTAAATAGCCTTTCGCTCCCTGAAATTGACCCCTGCCACCTTCAAAATTTGAAAAAGAGTATTACAGTCAACGTTATCAAAAGCGCCCTCTAAGTAAAAGTAGGTTTTCCATTCATTAATCTATCTTATAAGTCACAGGGTCAGTACTTCCTCACGTGTTCCAAAATTTCTACAGAACCCAAACTGATCTTCCCCGATGTCGGCTTCTACCAGTTTTTCCATTCGTTTTTAAGGAATTCGTGTTAGTATTGTGCATCCATGACTTATTAAACTTATAGTTCGGTAACTTTCACACCTGTCAGCACCTGTTTTCTTTGGTATTGGAATTATTATATTCTTCTTGAAGTCTGAGAGTATTTCGAATGTCTGGTACATCTTGCTCACCAGATGGTAGAGTTTCGTCAGGACTGGCTCTCCCAAAGCTATCAGTAGTTCCAATGGAATGTTGTCTACTCCCGGGGCCTTGATTCGACTTACGTCTTTCAGTGCTCTGTCAAATTCTTCACGCAGTATCATAGCTCTCATTTCACCTTCATCTATGTCCTCTTCCATTTCCATAATATTGCCCTTAAGTACATCGCCATTGTATACAGCCTCTATATACTCCTTCCACCTTTCTGCTTTCCCTTGTTTGCTTAGAACTGGTTTTCCAGCTGAGCTCTTGATATTCAGTTTTCCTGTAGTCAGTATCTATCTTACCCCTACTAATATACACGGAGGTCGGAAATTCCTGTTACAAACTTCTTGGACTTGTAGAGGGGAGTGAGTACATCGTATTTTGAATAGGAACCCATGACCGGAAACGTCATCCAGCGAGACTACAGAGCACCAAAGTTATATGCTCGGGCGTCTGTAAATGTACGTATGCACGGGGTGATTCCGTGATGATGTTAAAGACTTTCTAGGATGATGGAGAACAAATGTATTAATTTTAAGTAAGGATCCCTGTACTGGAAACGAACGAGTCGAAATTTATAAACGAAAACCGTTCTGATACCTCTGACAGTTGAGTACATTGTAAATAGGCTGTTTAGGTTTGGTTATTGGCAACGTTACGTAGCGCTCTGTATGAAAATCACTGGCTGTGCTGTGTGCAGTCTGTGGGTAATTTGCATTGTGGTCTGCCATTGTAGTGTTGGGCAGCGGCAGCTGGATGTGAACAGCGCGTAGCGTTGCGCGGTTGGAGGTGAGCCGCCAGCAGTGGTGGATGTGGGGAGAGAAATGGCGGAGTTTGGAAATTTTTAAGACTGGATGTCATGAACTCCTATGTATATTATGATTTTTCAACACTATTAAGGCAAATACATTGTTTGTTCTCTATTAAAATCTTTCATTTGCTAACTATGCCTATCAGTAGTTAGTGCCTTCCGTAGTTTGAATCTTTTATTTAGCTGGCAGTAGTGGCGCACGCTGTATTGCAGTAGTTAGAGTAACGAAGATTTTTGGTGAGGTAAGTGATTTGTGAAAGGTATAGGTTAATGTTAGACAGGGCCATTCTTTCGTAGGGATTTTTTGAAAGTCAGATTGCGTTGCGCTAAAAATATTGTGTGTCAGTTAAAGGACAGTCGTGTATAATTGTTCAAAGGGGACGTTTCAACATGAACCGGTTCGTGTGTTGCGAAGAGTGTAGGGTTGGTAACTTTTAGTGGTAGTAGTGTGGACAAAAACGAGAAAAAATGTCCAATAAACGTGGGCTCTAAAGTGCGTACCTTAACAGCTATGAACACTTGCTCAGTAGAGGAGATGTTTCACATTAGCGAAGATGAACACACAAGAACCGGTACATGTATTCAACTGTCAGAGGTACCAGAACGGTTTTCGTTTATAACTTTCAACTAGTCCGTTTCCGTTACAGGGATCCTTACTACAAATTAATACATTTATCGTTCTCCATCATCCTAGAAAGTCTGTAACATCATCACGGAATCATCCCGTGTGTCAGTACATTTACAGACGCCCGCGGCTATAACTTTGACGCTCTGTAGTCTCGTTGGATGACGTTCCCGGACATGGGTTCCTATTCAAAATACGATGTACTCACTCCCCTCTACATGTCCTAGAAGACTCTACCGGGAATATCCGACCACCGTGTATGCCTCACGGTACCGCCTACAATTGATTTTTTTCTCTAAGTACAATTTGAGACGTTTACATAAAATTCTTTGATAGCACATTAGGAAGAGCAGAGACCTGTATCTTATGTTAATGAAAATCAGTTGCGGTCGCAAATGATGTTTCATTTCGTTACTGGCGACCCGTTTCCGTCTTTGTAGACCAAGGACTACCAAGAACTGAGGACACGAGCGCTGCTGTCGCCCACGTGCCTTTGTAACTCTCGACAGTCACGTGGGGGGAGAAGAGGGGGAACTGCGAAAGCGCCGCATTTACATGGCAATGAAATCGAACTTCATACGACTTGATTCATGTTTCAACGGCACAGATCACAAACAAAACAAATTTTCAGTACTATTAAATTATTTTTGGCACGCTGGAGACATAACATACATTTCATCTGGTACAAACTTTCAGCATACAGAGAAACGCAGACAATTTCCCAGATTTCACCATTCGTGTTGCCACGTAATCGTGAGTTACTTAGTTTCGTAATCGAAAGTTTTAAGGTAAAAGAATTTTTCTTTTAAACGGATATTACAATAGAGGCCAATCACTTCCATCTGCCCGTGTACAGAGGCACTTTCGAATGAAATGGCAAACGGTCTCGAAAACAGCTCGAAAAAAGATGTAAGATTGGCAGTGTCCTCAAAAAATTTAGAAAGCTATCCTTGTAATTCTTTCAAGGCCAGAACGAATTATCGCTCAAATCTTGCGTTTTATTTAACGCTATTGATCTTAGGTAAATGATTGACGATTTTAGTGTAAATGTGTCCATTCCACAATACGGCTTTCTTCCTAAGTGCATCCCCATCGATTCAGAAATAAGTTGTTTCTCATTTTGGACTGTGTTGCTGTAGGCAGTGTGCAATCAAGTCCACTTAAAATGCTAGCTCTGCAGTCCAATCCAGATGTTCCGATTTTCGTCCCTGCTCTCCTTTTTCCTTCAGAAATCCGACAATAGCAGATTTCAAATCGAAAAACTGTTCTACGTATGGCCATTAACTTAACCAGCGTATTATGCAGTGATACACAGTTTCCATACTATTCGTTCAATTCCATCGAAAACGGTTGCAACTGAAAGTGGATTTCAGAAAATTTACTATTCGTACCATCAATCTCATCACGTGCTCCATGCCCGAAAATTTAGCGCGAAGTAGTTCTTGACATACAGAGCGACGAACACCGTTTGTCGAGCGTTGTAATTTTTTGCTCTTTCATCGTCACCTAAATTTTTAAAATATGCAAATAATATATCGTAATGCCGTTCCACAGAAAATTTGCTATACCCGTAGAATATGCGACTGTATATTGCGTAACAGATACTGAGAATTATGGTCCTTCTCTTCTGTCGTTCTTACTCATTTTTAAAGACTTGTGGCGGTAGATCGCTAGACCGCATCTTTTTGTGCAAAGAGCCATTGGACCTGTGAACGTCTTTTATACCACGAATAACAGCGAAAGGTAAACAGCGCTGACACCGCGATGCCGCGGAACTGAAGGAAGTCGTGCCGACCTAAACAAGCTGCACCACAATTGTAACTGAAATGTCGTGCTGTACCGACTACCTCCGAGAAGTACCGAGCAAAGCCGAAGCAGGCCGAGTCTCGGCCCGCACGCGGCCCACGTGTACAGTTTGGCAGTCACTGGCCGACCCTGTAGAAGAACATTTTCAGATCGGAGGATGACACCATTGCTGACCGACGTACACGATGAGCAGAGCTGTAGTATGTGCCAGTAATGAAATGCGAACGAGATTCATTATGTTAATTAAACTAGGTACACACGAAAGTCCTACTTCAGAGGCTTCTGTATCTCACATGCTGTAATAGTTTCACGTACTACGGCAACAGAAGGTACAGTGTAGGTGATTTCCCCAATCCTAACTCCTTTGACGCCTCCTCGAATGGCTACAAAAACTCTCATTTTTTAAAAGGCTTGCCATAAATTAAATGCTAACGTATAAGAATTACGGTTATAGAATAGCGTACTACCGTGAGAAGCGAAACTTACTTCATCAGCGTGATATACAAGTACATTCATTCTGTTCGAGCTCCTTCTCAGAGTGTTTCTCGCACAATGCCATATATTGGTTTTCTACTCATTCTAACATAGAAGCGTATTCCAGCGAGTATCGTTGAACTGTTTCAGTGGTGACTCAAGAGCACTGAAAAGGCCACTTCTCTTTGCGAAAGTGACAAGTTCTTTCACCGCAGTCAGAAGAGGGTGGAATTGTGAGGAATTGACGCATATATCAGGTGGCGCTTCTAAGAGTAATGAGGCGTATTTTGTCTGCGATCTCGGCAGATACTTGCAATTTAGTTTTTGGTTTGTGTACCTGGAGTTAGCCAAAATAATTACAACTGGTCACGCCTTTCATCTGACGCCCATTGCAACAGAAAGTGTAGGTTTGTTCTCCATTACAAAGAAAATTATTTTCAATTCGGAATTTTACGCACCCATCCGGTAGAGGGCTCCCAGTCCGATTTTCATTTTATCAGCATGTATTAACAGGGACAGCAGAACACGAAGCAAGTGCAGCAATCCTACAGTGACTCAGAAGCGCTTCATGTTTGGCGATAGTAATCAGCGCTAATCTCGGGCACGTCTGACGAATGGGCACGTAACAGTCCGCCTCAAAAAATACTTTTTTTGTAAGGGGAAACAAACCGACACTTTCCTTGATACTGGTCTTTCTCACACATAGCATACACTTATTGACAATCATCTCCTGAGCATCGCTATCCAGTATAGGGTTAAATACCATCCAAACTGAATTTTTAAGATTCGTTTCAGGTTGTTTTATTCTATATTAACCACTGATTAATTTTTCTTTTACTTCCCCTTTTCTTTATCAGCTCCCCTTCCTTTGGAAACCACATTTAGTTCTCGCGCTCATTTCCTGTGATAAGAAAATATGGAAAAGTCGGTGAGAATGTAAATTACACTGCACACTCCACCACACTCGAATGCTCTCGTCGCTGTTTGTAGACCGTAGCTGTCAACGTCGATCAGTGGTAGACCGCAGCACACAGCGCTTGCGCACGACACTATGGTGACGTCACAGGTTCGCAGGCGACCCGTGCAGAAGCGCCCGTGCTCACTTGGTTCATGCCTGTTTTAGCCCACTGCGGCTACGGCACGTGAGCCAGGCCTCTGTGACGACTCACTCAGAACAACATAGCTGGCCACTAAATTTGCAACAACATGAATGTGGCATGACACTAACGTCGAATTGTCGTAAAGCATACTTGATACTTGGATATGAAATTCATTAGCACTTCAACACGGCCGCACGAAGTAGGTACCAGTAATACCTTCAATACTCAGTATGTAAGGAGCGATCAAGCAAGGGATTTCTTATTCAGAAATTTGATTGTTGGTTGTTTATGAGAAGACGTATAAGTAGATAGGCGATGGTGATTCGTGCATGCTTTAGTTTATTCCGTTTCCCCCTCCCCATGTGATGTCATGCACTGTTGCCAGATTTCCCCGTCCACCGAATATCTGATACAGACAAATTTCCCTACGTACCAATCACTGGGAAATTCAAAATTTGGTGGGAAATTCAAAACTGGTTTTTCCCTACAGCTATTATGTCACTGTGGAAGTAATACTTTTGTCCGAAGTATGGCAGGAAATTCAAAAATACAAGACGGTGCATTGTCCTGCTACAGTTCGAGATGATTGACCTGGAATGTGAGCACAGGTTGCATTGTTACCAGATTATCTAGGTTTTATCCTAGTGTTACTCAGCCAAGGTAAAGGATGCTTTTCCCGCATGCAGGTCTAAGCCTGTCTGCTATTCACAGCTTGAAGATTTTTTTCACACTACAGGTAGTCACCCTTTCAGTGATCGACTCGACAAGTTTCTCGCAATCAGGGTGGTTACGATTAAACTTTCGCTACTTGAGCCATTGTACACAGAAAACTATTTAATTTTAGGTACCCAACTTCACAGGACTGATGTTCAGACGGTGTGCCAAGACTTGCCGTTAGGCACCGGTACTAGTTTGGCGACGTCGGGTTGAAACACATGCATCACAGTTGTAGACAGTCAACACGGGTCTGGACGAGATGAGCAGTGCCTTACTCGTAGAGCTGTGTTATCAAAACAATAGCAGTAGTGCTGCTCCTCTTTGCAAGTACTAGCGCGTTAAATAAAAACGAAGAAGTCCTCTTTCCATACCAGGGTTGAAGATCTCGATTCGAAAGTTCGAATTAACTGGTGATTTGGGAATTACTCCTAAGAGAGACCGACAGCCAACTGTGCCACACAAATTATAGAAGAATTTACTGTTTCCACTGCAGAGAATGTGCGATCCTCAATCAGTGCGCCAGCTGCCACAACACTTGAACACTCTGTGGCCCAATGTTCGAAATATGCTGCGATCAATTGTGAAATGTAATCTCTAGTTCAGTTCCAGGCTGTTGTGGATGCAGTTGGTTATTGAGCAACATTTATGAACTGGAACGTAAATACGCAGTTAACAAATGTTACACTCTCATGTGGAAATTAAAATGTGTTTCTCTTCTGCATGTCGTTACAAATATTTCCACAAAGTTTCATTGTCATACGATCAATCATTTTTTATGAGAACGCACTCAAGTATCGTAAGTTTAACCAAAACCACGCTGCAGAATTCGAGATGGTCTCCGGGATGTCCTCCTGACGTTACACATCATCTGCCTCGTGTTAAATTCCAGCTGTCCACAGTTTAAACATTTCCGCTCTGATGTCACCTTAAGTTGTGGATCTTTCCGCTTGGGTTATGTTTATGTTTTTAAGATCGCCGGTTTAGTGAAGAAGTCCGCCTCCGCCTCCGCGGTAGCATGGAAGAGCCGAGTCTCCGCTCACAGCTTCCGCCGGCAGAGGTTCGGGCAGCGCCAGGCCGTCAGCCACAGCGTGAGGCGACTGAGAGAGCCACAGCACAAGGCAGGGAGCCGGTCTAACAGAAAGTTTACAATAGTAGTTCTAATAGCTGTTTGTGCTAGTGGAGCAGCCACAGCACGTTTGACGTGAGTTAAAATGGCGGGGACACACAGGAAGTGCACTTGTACTTCAGCCCATATTGGACCGTGTCAGGGATTCAAAATCCACTTGAGCTGAAATTAACCTACATTCACACATACGATCTACAGGAAAATTGAAAATCAAGAGATGTACATTCATACTCCTGAGGTGGAAGAAGAAGAAGAAGAAGAAGAAGAAGAAGAAGAAGAAGCAGCTATGTCAATAACCAACCGCACAAATGCATACTTTTCTTTCTTTGTTGTTATTTGCGGAGGGGGTGGTGGGTCTGTCAGCGATGCAGTCGTCCTGCTCTTCAGCCAGTTGACAACAAAAACTAAATGAGGAAAAAAACAAACAGAAAGAGATGTACTATAAATTCGAAACTTTTTAATAGTTAAAATCCAATGGAAGGTTTTACGTATGCAAGAGATATGACCTCTTGCACTTTCATTTAGAAACAGTAATAGTAAGAGGTAAAACGAACCACAATAAGAACACATTTAAAAACGATTACAAAAAGCGCGCTTGCTCATATACATGATAGTTTGCGTCCACTCGTAAGACGCCAAGATATACTGCACCTATTTATAGTTACCTGAGAGTGTGTACTATCTAGGACGATAATAAAATAAAAACATGTGTGCACTGTAGGTTTATAAGTACTGTAGTATGATAAATAAATTTATAATGAATAATGTTTTGTTACATTTGAATGTTAATTGAGTTTCCATGCTGAATGTGTACAGTACTGTAAGGCATTTGGCATATCGAACGCAAAATAAATAAATAAATAAATAAATAAATAAAATTTCAAAGATGTGCAGTGATATAACAGCTTGTTAATATTTATTGCAACGAAAGTCCAATGTGATGATCCAGTAAACAGTTCCTCCAGCTGCTGCAATGTAGTACTTTCCAGTCCCACAGTCGGATGAACGGAAGGTATCAGAGCACTTCCGAGGCATGTAGACATTTATTTCACAAAACATTAATGGTAAACGTCATAGAATCTATACTTGCGGAAGGCGCCAGAACGATTGACGTCTCACCTCACTGAAGGATTACTCGATGATTTGATATGTTTTACCCAAAGTATAATGAGATCAGGTGTTTCCACTGGATTTCTAAGTCGTATGTCGAAATATCGTTGGTAAGGCGGTATCGTTTTTTCTGAAGTCAGAAATTATGAGATTTACTACCAGTTCTTGAAAAATGAGAATGGCTGTTGCATACCATATCTCTATACATTACAGCGTCGATTCTGTTTCACACAAGACGAGAATATTGCTGATGCCAGTGCTATATTCGAATTTGTCACCCAAACGTGGAATCCATCCTTAAATGAGTTTCATTTTCCAGTAAGTGGTGTACTTTACGAATTCAAAGAACGATTCCTCTGTAATTGGGAAACGCTTCAGTGACCATAATCGTTTGATGGATGTGGTACTTCTATTTGATGGCAGGGTATGATTTTGACGAGTTTACATGGCAGACACATACGTAAAATTTTCAGGACTCTTAGACAAGCATAGAAGATCCTAATTTCATATCTCTGTGTGGACATCACTATGCAATAATGTAGCACTTATATTCCGGTGATGATGACTAGAAAAAATCGTACGCATCGTGCTAACAGAATTTCATCATTTCCTGTCTCTGATTCAGAATCGCTACAGCTATGAAATGAACAGTTCGAATCATTTCAAACAGCCCACAAGTGTGGATGGAAAGATTCTTTTAGGAGTGTGATACAGCTTTTTACAGCCATGCATTCCCTGTAATTCACAGAACCCAGTTCGTTATACATGACTGCCGATGTCGCACATCTCATTATGCATAAACGACAGACATAACATGAAACGTTACCGAGAGATTTCTAAATCAATTCTGATGAACACCGTCTAATATCGCAGTTTTGTAGCTGTTTTGTAACTAAGAATCATGGAAGTCTTGTACACACACAAGCACCGAAAGTAGTAATAGTGATATGTCCCCCAACAGCTGCACAAAAAGTGTCCAGGTATCAAAGACTGGACAAGTTTATTTATCAAAGATTCATAGCGCATCTACATTGATTTCCAAAATTGAAGCAACGAAACTGCTATTTTCCCGTCCTGTTTCTAATTCACGATGTAATCATACAAGTCAGATGTCGTTACGGTCGTATTCTGCACGGAAGATGACATTCCGATCAACAGACAACACAGCACCTCTCAAGCGGGGTAGTGATTTCAGGGTAGTTTCGCATCCACAATCGCTGCGTACAGTCACAGACGGTGCAGTATGGCACAGAGAAGGCGCCTACAGACTCTCTGCTGTGGAGGGCCATAGGAAGAATGGAAGAAGGAGAGTCGCTAACTGATGTTGCCCGATGGCTTGATGTGAATCGTTCTGTGTTTCTCGGATGAGGCGAGAATTTATATAGACTGAAACTGTATCACAGAGACAAGGACAGGGCCGATCACGTGTGACGTCAGAGAGAGTGTAACCGTCAACATGCCACTTTGACGGTCCAACGGTGGGCCAATTTTCTTTTCACTGATGAGTCTCTATTTGGTCTGGAGAGTAATTCTCAACGTTTTCGCGTCTGGAGGGCACGTGGAACATGATTTCGGGACCCAAACATTGTGGAAAGAGACCGATATCGAGGAGATCCCTAATGGTGTGGGCAGAGATTATGTTGACTACTCGAACACCTCTTCATGAAATTTTACGGGTAAATCAGCAAGACTTAACTGCTGTCAGGTACCGTGAGGAGATCTTGGGATCTCATGTGCAGTTGTCGCGAGGTGCTGTGGGCCCAGACTTCGTATTGATGGACGATAAAGCTCGACTTCATAGAGCACGGGTGGTTGATGTTTCTTTTGGAAACGGAAGATATTGTACGCATGGCGTGGCCTGCTTGCTCTTCCGATATGAATCCCCCAGAGCATATCTGGGACGCACTAGGGAGACAGGTTGCATCACGCCAGAGCCACCCAACCACTCTCCAGAACTTGTGACCAGCTCTGCAGGTGGAAATGGCGTTATTTCCTTAACATGAAATTGATGACATCATTCATAGCATGTCCCGTCGTTGTCAGGCCTGTATTGGTGCCATATGTGGTCACAACCCATACTGAGCACATTAACCAGTTGTCAGCATGTGTGTACAAACCTATTAAGTTGAAAAAAAAAAAAGAAAAAATAACGAAGAACATTTTTGTCTACCGTTATGCATGTTGCAGCTGATTACGTTTTGTATTATTTACATTGTCTCTACTTTACTATCCCCTGTTTATAAAGCTTTTTGTGGCAAAATAACAGCAACCTTGCGAAATTTCCGTTTGTTGCTTGATTTTTGACACCAGTGTCCTTCTACAAGTATTGAAAGAAAAATATAAGCCACTACTTCAAATAAAACAGTAATATTTCTGGCTTCTGAATATCACTGAATCTAAGTTAATTTAACATACACTTTATGGAAGTCAAAGTCCCACGGGATGCTTACTGTTAAAGTACAAACTGATCGAACATAATTTTTAAATCCCGTCTGGAGCAAAGTTGTCTAATTCCAGCATGCAGCCATTTGATAGTTAACCAGGAATAAATTTAAAAGTTCACAATTCTGCCGCAGTGACAGAGTCCCCGTCTTCTTTGACGAGGAGGCCAAGTCCGCAATCGGCAGCTCCCAACATTGTGAAGTCGGATGTGAATGACAGTGACGTCGCAGAGACGGCTCTCGATTGAGAATCCTGATTGATGTAATCCTTGCGGAATCGGCCCCTCGCCCAGGAAGACTCACTCGGAGGGTACTGGTCTGGTTTGACCTGAGCGACGCCCGAAATACGAGTCAGCGCTAGGATACAGCCTGGCCTGTTTTCGAGTACTTGCCATGCGGAAGAGAATAGGTATGTGCGGCACTTGGCCTTTGGCGGTGCTTTTGTCGCCTCCTGGTGAACGGTCGAAGCATGGTCATCTGTCCTCAGGAAGTCTATCACCTGCTTGTTAGTCATGCTGGTTGCTGACACTGTAGGCTTTAAGCCGTGGTACAGCAGCTAGATTTACTGACGATGTATCTTTCAAGTCTCTCCAAGTCTCTAGAATCTCAATTACATAGGTTGTTCAAACATGATTTAGGTTTTGATCTTTGCCTACAGTAAACTATCAGCTGTTTACAGTTCGTTACCAATTCTACTTACAAAAAACTGACTTTCAGCAATACGCATCTCACTAGCCAACACAATGGAAGTGACCTCCTTGGCGAAAATAGACAAATGAAAGACATCAGCGTTTGATGTGCAGACCTTGACAATGTGCTTCACTAACGTCATGAACAAGAATAGAACAAGAGATCACCACAATCTCTCTCTCTCTCTCTCTCTCTCTCGCTCTCTCTCTCTCTCTCTCTCTCTCTCTCTCTCTCTCTCTCTCTCTCAGAGAGAGTCTCACCATTTCCTGTCACAGAGTTACAATCGTTACAGTTGTAATGCCGCGACCCAGCCTATGCTCGTAAATTATTACTCTTTCACATGAGTCGACATGTGGGCAGCAGTATGAAACACACCAGTAGACTGCACGGCGAGGATAGCCGAGCTGAGGAGTAAATGGTCCGTAACGGTGTAGCAACTGGGGCGGTGTCACAACACCAGAGCAAGTCTGCTTGTTTGGCAACGTGACTAAACGCCGGGTTTTAGTGAAACAAATGGGCACTTGAGGCATATAAATAAGCCTGAATTTTTAGACAGGGATCACTTGTCAGCGTCTGAAGCCATCAATACCCCGACGACGCCAGAACGACACTGGACCGTGAGTGAGCTGGGCTTTGCCAGCCGCAGGCGTGGGGTCGAGACTGGCTGCGCCTGTCGTTGGACTTGGTGCCCGAGCCCAGGAAATCTTCCATCCGTGTCTACCGACTCCGACGCTGAATTCCTAGTGGGACTCGGCACCAAAACTCCAGCCACCAAGTAATTACTTCCCGAGGGCAGCGAGTCGCATCATGGCACATAACCCTCTGGAAGAACTATTTTGGAGTGACAACATTGCAGGCTACACCCATATCCCCAGGTCCACCTTCTAGGATTTGCAACGTCATTAATTATGCCACACATCGCAATCTTGGATTCTGAGTTATGCAGACTGCGCCAGTTGCCTCAGGATCGCTACCTTGAATTTATCGCAATGCAGACAGAATGAAAAGCGACAA
The DNA here is from genome assembly GCF_023898315.1 of Schistocerca nitens. NCBI lineage: Eukaryota > Metazoa > Arthropoda > Insecta > Orthoptera > Acrididae > Schistocerca > Schistocerca nitens. The sequence goes on along the minus strand of NC_064616.1, from coordinate 803,608,904 downwards.
TGTGGACTTCCGTTGCCTTAAATTAGATATAAAACACTGGAAAACCTATTTAGAAGTAAATTCCTTTGTTTCGGATGGGAAACTGAAAGAACAAGTTGCACCCAGTCCATTGAACGAAGATGTTTATGGGATGATGTGAAGCACACTATTTTCTTGTCAAATCTCGGATAAATCGAGTCGTTAAATTTCATAGATGTAGCGATTTTACGCCAGTGACAGGATATCATGATGTCCGGTCAGCTGTATGCGTACATTTCTCTAGCCATTTGCTTGACAAGTATTGTGCGTGAGAGACAAAGAGATTTTGGTGATCTAGTACTCCGTTCTGTTTTTGTATGTGACATTAATGCAGTATCCTGTTTATGTTCTGACGTCAAATGGTGGTGCCTTGCACCTGCCTACTTCTACCAAGGAGCTAACTTGCCCAGTGAGATGAGTGTTGATAAATATCAGTGTTTTGCAAGTCTGGTTGGTAACTGCTAACAAACTGGTAGTTTACCACAGGCAAAGGTTAAAGCCCAAAGCTTCCTTGAAAAACCTGTGTAGTTGAGATGAAATTGCATTCTTGAGCCTTACATATATTTTGAAGTTATATCATCAAAGAATATAGTGCTATTTCCAGCGATTGTGTGTGTACAAGACTTTCATGATTCTAGTGTGAAGCTCTTAAACTGTGATCTTAGACGATGTTCATCAGAAATTATTTTGAACTCTCACCTAAATCTTTGATGTCTATGTCTGTCGTTTGTGTACGAGGGCTATTCATTTATTAAGATCTGAATGGTCGTGAAATGGAAACCACAGTCAGAAGTAGAAATATTTATTTGCAGCAATTAGTTGGCTCTTCTAGGTACTTGTCTACAAAGCCGCCGATCCGACTCTGACATTTGCCATAGCGCTGTGACAACTTCCCATTACCCTTGCCATAGAAGATAGACACCTGCTTTCCATCAATTCACTACTCTGGTCTGTAGCTCGTTGTCTGCTCCAAAATGTTGTCTCAATAGCCAGAAATTCATGGAACAGGATGAAACTCATCAAGCACTTCACATCGAATATGCTGCAGGAGCGTCTTCATTGCTACTGCAGTGTGCGGCCGAAAATTTTAATGAAGAAAGAAATTTATGACAATTACGTCATGCGAGCTGCATGGAATTGGGTGAAATCTCTCGAAGGCACTCATACTTGGCTGGACACGTTATTTGCTAGGCACCTTTGCGTGCTCAAAACTGAAAAAAGCAACGCGATGCGATCGACGTGCATACTAGAGACAGCGACCAACACAAAAATGCAAAGCTTTGTCGCATTATCACTTTGGTTCACATTGCACGACCTATCCGACCTTTATAAACGAACAGACCTCGTATATTGAGATGCAGATCATTTGGCGTCCTGTGTACGAAAGTGGGTTCTTTGAACTGCACCGAGCGAGGTGGCGCAGTGGTTAGTACAATGGACTCGCTTTCGGGAGGAGGATGGTTCGATCCCTCGTCCGGCCATCGTCATTTAGGTTTTCCTTGATTTCCCTAAATCGCTCCAGGCAATTGCCGGGATGGTTCCTTTGAAAGGGCAAGGCCGACTTCCTTCCCCGTCCTTCCCTCATCTGATGACACCGATGACCTCGCTGTCTGGACTCCTCCCCCACAACAATCCAACCCTTTGAATTGCAGGAGATTATGATGATGATGATATTTGGTTCTTGGGCCGCTCAACTGCGCAGTTATCAGCGACCGTACAAATTCCCAACCTTTGCCCAGTCCAATCTCGCCACTTTGATGAATGATGATGAAATGATGAGGACAACACAAACACCCAGTCATCTCGAGGCAGGGTAAAATCCTCACCCCGCCGGTAATCGAACCCGGGACCCTCGTACTCGGGAAGCAAAAACACGACATCAACCGATTTAATTCGACTACATTCCAATATCCTCGTTTTGCTTTTGTTGATATCTATCCTATATCCTCCGTTCAAGATACTGTCCATTCCGTTCAACTGCTCTTCCAGGTTCTTTGCTGTCTCTGACAGAATTACAATGTCATCGGCAAACCTCAAAGTTTCAATTTCTGCTCCATGGATTTTAATTCCCACTCCAAATTTTTCTTTTGTTTCCTTTACTGCTTGCTTAATATACAGATTGAATAACATCGGGGTAGGCTGTAAACCCCTGTCTCACTCCCTTCCCAACCGCTGCTTCCCTTTGCCGCCCCTCGAGTCTTATAACTGCCATCTGGTTTCTGTACAATTTGTAAATAGCCTTTCGCTCCCTGTATTTGACCCCTTCCACCTTCAGAATTTGAGAGGGAGTATTCCAGTCAACATTGTCAAAAGCTTTCTCTAAATCTACAGATAATAGAAACGTAAGTATGCCTTTCCTTAAAGTATTTTCTAAGATAAGTCGTAGAGTCAGTATTGCCTCACGTGTTCCAACATTTCTACAGAATCCAAACTGATCTTCCCCGAAGTTGGCTTCTACCAGTTTTTCCATTCGTCTGTAAAGAATTCGTGTTAGTATTTTGCAGCTGTGACTTATTGAACTGATAGTTCAGTAATTTTCACATCTGTCAACACCTGCTTCCTTTGGGATTGTAATAATTATATTCTTCTTGAAGTCTGAGGGTATTTCGCCTGACTCATACATATTGCTCACTAGATGGTAGAGTTTTATTAAGCCTGGCTCTCCCAAGGCTGTCAGTAGTTCTAATGGAATGTTGTCTACTCCCAGGGCCTTGTTTCGACTCAGGTCTTTCAGTGCTCTGTCAAACTCTTCACGCAGTATCATATCTCCTATTTCATCTTCACCTACATACTTTTCCATTCCTATAATATAGTCCTCAAGAACACCGCCATTGTAGAGACCATCTATATACTCCTTCCACCTTTCTGCTTTCCCTTCTTTGCTTAGAACTATGCTTCCATCTGAGCTCTTGATATTCATGCAAGTGGTTCTCTTTTCTCCAAAGGCCTCTTTAATTTTCCTGCAGGCAGTATCTACCTTACCCCTAGTGAGATAAGCCTCTACAACCTTAAATTTGTCCTCTAGCCATCCCTGCTTAGCCATTTTGCACTTCCAGTCGATCTCATTTTTGAGACGTTTGTATTCCTTTTTGCCTGCTTCATTTACTGCATTTTATATTTTCTCCTTTCAGCAATTAAATTCAGTATCTCTTCTGTTATCCAAGGATTTCTACTAGCCCTCGTATTTATACCTAGTTGATCCTCTGCTACCTTCACTATTTCGTCTCTCAAAGCTACTCATTCTTCTTATACTGTATTTCTTTCCCCCATTCTTTTCAATCGTTCCCTTATGCTCTCCCTGAAGCTCTCTACAATCTCTGGTTCTTTCAGTTTATCCAGTTCCCATCTTCTCAAATTCCCACCTTTTTGCAGTTTCTTCAGTTTTAATCTACAGTTCATAACCAATAGATTGTGGTCAGAGTCCACATCTTACTCTGGAAATGTCTTACAATTTAAAACCTGGTTCCTGAATCTCTGCCTTACCATTATATAATCTACCTGAGACCTTCCAGTTTCTCCAGGCTTCTTCCATGTATACAACCTTCTTTTATGATTCTTGAAACAAGTGTTAGCTATGATTAAGTTATGGTCTGTGGAAAATTCTACCAGGCAGCTTCCTCTTTCATTCCTTACTGCTATTCCATATTCACCTACTACATTTCCTTCTCTTCCTTTTCCTACTAGCGTGTTCCAGTCACCCATGACTATTAAATTTTCATCTCCCTTCACTATCTGAATAATTTGTTTTATCTTATCATACATTTCATCAACCTCTTCGTCATCTGCGGAGTTAGTTGGCATATAAACTTGTACTGCTGTGGTAGGCGTGGGCTTCGTATCTATCTTAGTTACAATAATGCGTTCACTGTGCTGTTTGTAGTAGCTTATCCGCATTCCTATTTTCCTATTCATTATTAAACCTACTTCTGCATTACCCCTATCTGATTTTGTATTTGTAACCCTGTAGTCATCTGACCAGAAGTCTTTTTCCTCCTGCCACCGAACTTCACGAATTCCCACTGTATCTAACTTTAACCTATCCATTTCCCTTTTTAAATTTTCTAACCTACCTGCCCGATTAAGGGATCTGACATTCCACGCTCCGATACGTAGAACGCCAGTTTTCTTTCTCCTGATAACGACATCCTCTTGAGTAGTCCCCGCCCGGAGATCCGAATGGGGGACTATTTTACCTCCGGAATATTTTACCCAAGAGGACGCCATCATCATTTAACCATCCAGTAAAGCTGCATGCCCTCGGGAAAAATTACGGCTGTAGTTTCCCCTTGCTTTCAGCCGTTCGCAGTACCAGCACTGAAAGGCCATTTTGGTTAGTTTTACATGGCCAGATCAGTCAATCATCCAGACTGTTGCCCCTGCAACTACTGAAAAGGCAGCTGCCCCTCTTCAGGAACCACACGTTTGTCTAGCCTTTCAACAGATACCCCTCCGTTGTGGTTGCACCTACCGTACGGTCATCTGTATCGCTGAGGCATGCAAGCCTCCCCACCAACGGCAAGGTCCATGGTTCATGGGGGTCAGAGTCAAGAGGAAATATTCAGTTCTTAGGAGTCAACATCAGCATGTTTTCATGGAGAGCAGTTGTAGGAACTATAGTGGCAGAGCGGTTCAGAGAGAACTTGCAGAATGTCATGAACAAGTTCCTGATCACGCTACTGTAATAGTGAGAGACTTCAATTTGTCAACTATAGAAAAGGAGAATCTTGCGATCAAAACTGGTGCCAGAGGCAAGAATTCCTGTGTCATTATTCTGAATGTCCTATTCGAAAATTATTTCGAGCATGTAGAGAAACAACTCATGAGGATAACATCTTGGACCTCCTTTTCACAAATAGACCTACATTTCCGAATCACGTCACATTGAGGCGGGCATCGCTGATTGTAAGTCTGTGATAGCGTCTATGACTACGAGTGCTACAAGGAACGTTAAAAAAATATGGCAAAATATTTTTACTTAACAAGGCTGAAGGTATAAAATTGCAGAGTCAACAGGCCGGCCGCGGTGGTCTCGCGGTTCTAGGCGCGCAGTCCGGAACCGTGCGACTGCTGCGGTCGCAGGTTCGAATCCTGCCTCGGGCATGGATGTGTGTGATGTCCTTAGGTTAGTTAGGTTTAAGTAGTTCTAAGTTCTAGGGGACTGATGACCACAGCAGTTGAGTCCCATAGTGCTCAGAGCCATTTGAACTATTTTTGCAGAGTCAACAGCACACCCCTCCCCATGATATTTGAAATTGACAAATGATGTTCACATGTTTGGGACTGATTTGTTGGCGGTTCACTGCCAGAAAAAAATTAGCACACTCTTTTAGAGGCTTCGAATTTACTTGTTGCAACGGTGAACATATCTGTATGTAGCGTAACCTAACGCGGGCAGCAATGCAGGCGCTCGCTGTCGCATTCAGTCGATCGCACAGATGGCGAATACTGTCCTGGAATACGTTATGTCACGTCTGATCTAACTGTAAGAGTTGTTGGTTGGCGAGTCCTACGAGTCACTTCTCGTCCCATCACATGCCACACGTGCTCGATTAGAGACAAGTCCGGAGACCGTTGTGGTCAAGGAATTTGCTGCACTCTTGCAGAGCACGTCGAGTTTCACGGGCATTGTTTGGCGAGTCATATCAATACGGAAAGAGGCATCACATTCCTTTTGCTAGAACGGCACAAGAATGGGTCTAATAACATTCTGTCCGGGACCAGTGTGTCATCGACGAACGCACTCTACGAGACAGCACTCACGAGGTCTACGACGCATGTGCAGACGGCCATCACTAGCATGCAGGCAGAATCTGCTTTTATCGCTGAAGACCATGGCATGCCATTCCATCTTCCAAATGATCCTCTGACAGCCGTGCACATCGATGCTGCGTCGTCAGTGGATGACAGGCTAAGGTGTGCATGGCCGTAGTCCCACTGTGTCATTAGTCTCTTTTTTCGGCGGGTGATGTTGTAACCGTTATCTGTACATCTGCTATCCCCCATGTGGCATAAGCTGTCACTGGATCAAAATCGACGTCGTCTTACCAGGTGCACTGCTTTTGGCCGGCCGAAGTGGCCGTGCGGTTCTAGACGCTGCAGTCTGGAACCGCGAGACCACTACGGTCGCAGGTTCGAATCCTGCCTCGGGCATGGATGTGTGTGATGTCCTTGGGTTAGTTAGGTTTAACTAGGTCTAAGTTCTAGGGGACTAATGATTTCAGAAGTTGAGTACCATAGTGCTCAGAGCTATTTTTGCACTGTTTTTCTCCCTGCAGTTTATTATGCTAGTTACATGGGTTTTATTTCTAGCAACGGAATGTATTTCTGGGTCCGCGCATAGTTATTATCCAACAATAGTGGTACGGTACTATGTACGTGTGTAAACTACATTTTATGTCAGAGTATGAAGTTTATGCAATTTTCTGGATCTTACTTTTTGTTTCCCTTTGTAGAACGAGTATATGAGTAACTTTTTATTGGTTTTAAATTGAACAACAAATTCAATTTCATTCTTTTCACTTCAGAATTCCACACGTGGTAGTAATCGCTCCTGGCTGACACACTTAAGCTGATTCGATATAACGTAACGAGATTACACAGTCTTTTACACTATTTAAAATTAGGTCTGCTATATTATAAACGCGATATCGTTCCAGGAATCGGTAACCATTATTTTTGACTTGAATAAGGAGATAGGTGGGATATTTTCAGTTTTGGCAAAGTTGAATGGCGCTATACTTTTGATCCTATATCCGTGCAGGATATCCATGTTTCATAGCACTTAAGAACGTGTGAAAAGAAATCATTTCATTTTGTCGATACCGTGCCAAAAACGCTTCTCAGATTGAAATTCTTTGCGCTTTGTGTTGGTCGGTAAGCATTTTCGGTGCTCACCATGCACACCGTTTCACCCATTCACACGTTAACCGTGTAGACAGTGGCATATCTAATTCACCCTCTTTAAAACGACTACTGAGTAAAAAATATTTCCGTGGATTGGTATACAGACATTATATGGCACTACAAATGGCGGGAATGAATGGGTATGAGAAAAAAAAACTACACTGTAGCCAGACTTCCGATTACGTCATCGATGATATGTCACCATAGAATGTTACCAGACTTCCCTTCCCCCAACCCTCTGAGGCCGCAGACAACTGCCCTACGTATAAAATGGTGGTAAATTCAAAACTCCATAGTGGAAGTCCTAGCCCAACGGTTCAGTGTATAAAATCCAACATTACTGACCTCAGGAAAGCCTTCATGACGTCAGAATCCAAGAGGGTGAAGTTGGTCATCCAGGAAAATCCTACATGGTTTCCAGGTCTCTTGTTCTAAGTATAGAATCCAAGATGGTCAATCGTATAAATCCAAGAGAGCCCCTCCGATGTCACAGTTTCTTGACACAGCTTCCACGTTTAAACAATTTTCCCCTGCCCCACATGCCGAGAGAAACCTAGTGCCGTAAGTTTGAAATGGTGTCATGTTATATTTTTACAGCTTGATTTTGAGTGTGTGCGTGTGTGTGTGTGTCTTTAATCAAATGCAGGATGTACTGGGAAGGCTCCAACTACAGTGTGCTAAGAAGGTCTCTGGGCACCTCGCCTGTGCTTCCAGCTGCTAAGCCTTTACGCTGTGCTCCGTGCCAGGTCCACCAACCACCGAACTCTGGCCGCTGTCTGCACACTACAGCGGCCACAGCGCTACTGAGCACTATCCAGACGCATTCCTCGTACTGCCTGCCGCCCCCCCCCCCCCCCACACACACACACATACGTACATTACGGCGATGGCTATCCAGCTTCCCCTACCATGACGACTGCCACTGCTTAGCGGCGTTGCTTGAATATTTCTGGTATGTCAACTGCAGATTTTTCAGCGCTCATTTAACTTTAGGGCTCTGTATCTCAATATGAACAAAAGTGGACCTGTACCGCTATTGAAATAAGCCCTTCATATAAACCTCACATATTTGGATGCATCTGCGGGGTTCGTTATTGACATAGCTGCTGTCTGTACCACACACACAACCTTTTTGTGATGAACGTTCCAAGCATAGTATGCGAACCAAATTTATTTATTTTGCTTTGGAGCCACCGCACATTTCTCCACCTGAGGAGGACGTCTGTACATCTGTTGTTATTTAGTTCCCCTGCGGAACGTACGTGTGGTCGTAGGTTATTTTCAGCTTATGGAAATTTTGAATCCCCAAGTACAAGTTTGTTTCCTGCAAGTTTCACGCCGTTTTAACTCGCATTGTGTGAGCTGTGGCTGCAGCGCTATCGCAAACAGTATACTACTGGCAGAGACCAGAACTACTGTTCTGCGTTAGGTACTTGAATCGACAGCATGTTTGTGGCTTCTGTGTTACTGGCAGATGGGGGGGGGGGGCTAACTCGTGACTCCTGGATACCTGACTCGTGTTTTTACCAGAGTCGTATGTCTTGTGTGGCATGGCGACACTAGCGCCGGGCAGCTCGGCACTGCCCAAACCTATGAATGTGTGGTGACTTGGGTCTCAGCATGTTACGACGCCGGCTACAGATGGGATGGACATTTCGACCGGTCCAGCGATCATGAAAGTTCGCATTGTGGAAAGGAAGCTCCCCCTGGGGTAGTGTTTAAGACATAGCCACAACACGAGTGGAAAGACCCAAAACTTAGGGTGGCCCCTGACAGGGATTGTTTACACTTTGGACAGCTGGACTTTTCTTGGGGTATGTGATACGTGACGTCAGGGGAGACCGCAGTGGTCATGTTATATTCTATACCTCCAACAAGTGATCAGACAGCCATGACTACAGGTCCCTACATATCCGAGTGTTTAAGAGCTTGGGAAAAACATGTTAAGTGATTTTTTATATCACTGAAAGGGCTACTACATGTAAGCTGAGAAACTTCTTCATGTTAAAGCTGGCATCCTTGGTCTCATAGACAGGTTTGGACCCTCAGGGGAAACAAGCACCTTTCGTGGCGTGTCGCAAAAGCCGTCAAGCGCCGATGCCACACGTCAACACACCGCTATCGGGTTGGTTGCCAGCTCAGCTCAGCCCCTGCGGCTACACGGCGTACCGACTCTTCATTTGCAGCGCGACCTGCAGAGCGCCTTCGCATACACCAGACCACGGTACAGAGGGAATGTAAATCAGCAAGAGATGTCGCTCATACCACGAACCTTTTGCTGCATCTGCCAATGTCACGGGCCGCCAATCAGGTAGAAGTGTACCTCCACCGTGCGGATATTTAGGACCGCGGTCTCTTTCGTACAGTCTATTATTACACCTTCCAAGAAGTGGATGTCTATTTCTATCTTCATTTATCAAGTGCTGGTGGCCCTGCCGATCGATACCGGTTCCCCCATTACGCTTATCGACTGACCTATGTATCAGAAGCTGGGTGCAATCTCCCTTGCAGAGTTTTGACAACCGTCTCCATAGTTTCATTAACGACCTCCTCTTTTCATGGGAGCGTTTTCTGCGCAGATTCGGTATGCATCAAAGACAGTCATGCCTCGCGTGTTGGTAGTAGCCCACTCTGACACTTAGAACCTCTTGGGCTTGGACCTCTTCCATGCCTTGGGCTTACAGATCTGCAACCCTGACCACACCGTTAATGTTGTGGATGGTGGCCGTTATGCAGAGGGTTTTTTTGACAAATAACCATCTGTTTCCTCAGGACGTTCCTCTGGGGTAAACAATTTTGAAGCACATCACCCTTTTGCCCTCAGCAGTTCCAAAGTTCTGCAAGGCCCATTCCATTCCATTTGCTCTGTGAGACAGGCTCTGCCAGGAATTGTAACGCCTTCAAGATGAGGGAAGGTTCTTTGTGGGTCTGTGGTGATTTCAGTGCTACAGTTAATTCCCAAGCAGTGGTAGACCCATACTTTATCCCCAAATTAGATCATATCCACACTAAACTTGGTGGTAGTAAGGTGCTTGCCAAGATTGATCGATGGGTGGCCTATCTACAGCTGCCACTGGATGCAGCTTCTCGAATTGCTTGTAATAAACGCGCCTTTTGGGTTGTTTCAAAACAATCGGCTGCCATTTGGCATCACGAGTGCACCATCCATTTTTCAAAGATATCTTGAACTGTTAATCCGTGATGTCCCTGGTACAGCTAATTACCTGGATGACATCTTGGTCTCCGACACATCTCTCGAGCATCTGGCACGCAACTTGCATGCTCTTTTCTTCCATTCTTTATAAAGTTCGATTGTGGTGTAACAAGGACCCTCCTCGTTCGACAAGTGGAATACTTGGGACATCTGCTTAGTGCTTCTGAAATTCGCCCTACCACTCAGTAAGTAGGGGCATTTCAAAGATTAAAGATGCCTCAGATAAATATCAATTGAAGTCAGTGCTGGGACAAACGAATAATTAATGGCTGTTTATTCCACATGCTGCAGCACTCGCCGACACTTTACAGCAGTTGTTCCGCAAAAGCGTTCCACCGAGCAAGGTGGAGCAGTGGTTTGGACTCGCTTTTGGGAGTGCGATGGTTCAAACCCACGTCTGGCCATCCTGATTTAGATTTTCCATGATATTCCTAAATAGCTTGAAAGGGCATGGCTGACCTCCTTTCCCAATTCCTTCCCTAATCCACTGGGGCCGATGACTTTGATGTTTGGTCCCTTCCCCAGTCAACCCACCAACCAAAAATGATCCATGGAACTGGTCGCCACAATGTGACAGTGCATTTCCTGCCCTACAGTGCGCTCTCCTGCAGCCCACCTGCCTGATCACTTACGACCCAGCCAAGTCTCTCATCTGGCGACTGATGCATCAGATTGCAGTGTATGGGCAACCTTCAAACACATGGTGGATGGCAAGGAATGACCCATTTATTTTGTTTCTAAGAGCTTGAATGCTGTGCAGCGCAAATACAGTTGGATCGAGAAGGAGGCTTTAGTGATTATGTTCGGAATAAAAAAGTTTCACGACTACATCTATGGTCGACAATTCACCCTTCTCACTGACTTTAAGCCACTGCACCCACTGCTCTGGTCCACCGACCCAGTCTCCACCAACACAGCACGACCCTTACAATGATGGGCCCTCTTTCTATCGAGCTGCACAGGAGATCGAGTTCCGCTCCATAGCCCACACACTAATGCAGACTTGCTTTCCAGGCTGCCCATTGGACAAGACCCAAACGTCGAACTGGAACCTGAGGTATGTTTCCACATGGATGCAATGGTAGAGGAGGCAGTCGTCCAGCTTCCACTGGATGTAGGGCTTGTCAGAAAACACACAGCCAGCTATCCCATCTTCTGGGAAGGTCTCCACTACACCCATCAGGCCAGACCTTCCAACTGTAAGATACTGCCACATCCTAACCTCCAGGCATTCAGGGGGTGCCGACAGGAACTGTCTACACTGCAAGGCACCATTCTCATCCAGGGCAACAATGGTTGGATGTGCATGCTTGTTCTATGTGCCCTCGACATGTGCATCCTCGACTTTCTCCCTGAGGGGCACTGGGGATGGTCCTCATCAAGAGACTGGCACAGCAACTTGTCTGCTGGAGGGGCATGGGCACTGCAATAACCAACATGGTCGCTGCCTGCTCCATGTGCCAGAGCAAGCAAGCTGCCCAGGCTTGACAATACTTCCCCTGGCCCACTACAATCACACCCTGGTCCCCATCCATCTCGATTTTTTGGGTACCTTCCTTTGTGCATTCTGCCTCCTTATCACTAATACCGGCACAGGGTTTCCCTTTGTAATTGATATAAGCTCTACTTCTGCTACCCAGACAATCAAAGTCCTCACACACATTTTTGTCTTGGAAGGTCTCCCTGAAACCATTGTCACAACAGACAACAGAGCTCAGTTCAACTCCAACGAATTCTCTTCCTTTTGTGCCATGAATGGCATTTCTCATTCATATGTCTCCATTCCATCCAGCATCCATTGGGATCACTGAGTGGTTTGTCTGCACATTTAAGACCCAATTGGCAAAACTTTGTCATCAATACTTGGATGATGCACTTGTTCATTTTTTGGGACCTACCCGTCGGTATGCTTACATGGTCGACTACATCGCTACCTTCTTTCCATCCTTCACCCCAAGAACAGCAGGTTTAAAAAAATGGCTCTGAGCACTATGGGACTCAACGTCTGAGGTCATCAGTCCCCTAGAACTTAGAACTACTTAAACCTAACTAACGTAAGGACAGCACACACATCCATGCCCAAGGCAGGATTCGAACCGGCGACTGTAGCAGAAGCGCGGTTCCGGACTGAAGCGCCTAGAACCGCTCGGCCACAGCGACCGGCAGAACAGCAGGGCACCCATCCCACTCCAGATGGCACCACTTCTCCATGCAACCAATTCTGGGTCATGCACTTCACCCACAGTCAACCCTGCTGGCTCCCTACTACAGTATCCCTCATCCTTGGCCGTAAAAGTTTGGAAGCTACATTCCAAGATGGCTCTCATGGTTGCAAACACATCATTTAGGTCTGACTGCGGCATAGTTCTCTGCCACCACCTGAAAACTCATCTCAGTGTTCTGTTCCTGATGCCCAGCATGATGTCAGATTCCCTGGACATGCCGACCTAGACGCTTCTCTTCAGTGGGACGGGAGGCGTCCAATGTCACAGTCTGACACCCCAATGGAAGTCAGTCCTACTCCGCATTCACTTCCCCAAACAAGCCAGGGGAACAGCAGTGACCTCTTCGAGGACTCTGACACCTGGCTTCGCTTCGCCTCGCCTCTGTCACTCTGGGAGGGGGAGGAGGAATAGCTTATGGATAAAGCCGTCAAGCACCGACAACACACGCCAACACATCACTATTGGGTTGGTTGTCAGCTCAGCCCCTGCGACTGCACGACGTCCCGATTCTGTCATTTGCAGCAGGACCTGGAGGACCTTCGCATACACCAAACCACAGTACAAAGGACGCGTAAATCAGAAAGAGAGGTCGCTCCTACCACGAAACTTCTGCTGCATCAGACAGTGTCACAGGCACGAATCAGGAAGAAGTGTACTTCCACCATGCAGGTATTTAGGAACGCGTCCGCGACAATCGCGGCAGTTACGACGCAGCCAGCCGAGAGGGGAAGTCTGCTCTGGATCTAACACTGCCGACCACACGCCGCCGTTGCCGGCAAGGGACCTCGGGATCGGCTCACAGGAGAGCGAGAACTTAAACTTTTGATTATCATGTAGTAGAGAGCGAAGCCTGACTGTGAAAACCTTCCTTTTGTTGTTCCAAGAACTTGCGTGCAATCGAACTTACTTCCCTGTTAGGAAAGAGACTCAAAGACCATTTGCGTTGAATTCATTATGTTCTTAACTATAGAGGATAAACTACATACTCGTGTGCTTCTTGCCGAAGTGTTCAAAATTCAGGATACTTTATTTTGTCCTGGCTGTGATTAGCACACAGGCTTGGATCTTCATGGGGGATAACATCCATTGTCTCAGGTAAGTGATGTCAGAGGAAAATCGACAAAACTTCGGGGAGAATGCTGGGTGTGCTCGTATTCCACGTCGGTCATCTTGAATTCTAACAGGAGACTTTGGTATCTTGGATTTTTGATTGTCCCACCAATTTATACTTAGGAAAACAACCCTGCTTCTACAGTCATGTCATAGGAGTGGAGGAAAAATGTGAATTTCCCACCAGACTTTGAATTTCGTGCCATTTTATGGATAGGGTTATTGGCCTGTCTGAGAGGGAGTAGGGGAGGGGAGAAATCTGACACAGTGCATAACATCATAGAAGGGAAGTGGAACTCTGGCAACAGTGCAAAGCATGTCCAAAGTGACACTCCCTGCATACTTGCGTACGTCTCATGTAAGAAGGAAAACTGTCGAGAGGTACGATGCTGAATTCAACAGCAGTAGGACCATTTCCTATTTAGAATGCACTTTATCGTTGCGCTATATTGCTGCTCACGATATCACAAGATTTTTCACGATATCACAAGATTGTCATCCGAATATCGTATGATGGGTTCACCAGGGCCATACCCAACTCCATGCGGGATCACAGCTGCCTCACGCGACTAGCGACCGAAAGGACAAGCCATATTGTTCGATTATCATACAACTATGTCACATACCTTCAGTCACGATAATGGTTTGTTTGCCGGCCGGAGTGGCCATGCGGTTCTAGGCGCTACAGTCTGGAACCGAGCGACCACTACGGTCGCAGGTTCGAATCCTGCCTCGGGCATGGATGTGTGTCATGTCCTTAGGTTAGTTAGGTTTAATTAGTTCTAAGTTCTAGGCGACTGATGACCTCAGAAGTTAAGTCGCATAGTGCTCAGAGCCATTTGATACTGGTTTGTTTACAGCAAGACACGTACCCACGCAGACACCGCGATCACCTCAGGTTTACTTAGTCGGTAAATTGGACAGCAGCCACTGCATTTTTGACTTGTTAAAGTCGTTAGCTCTGCTCTGTCTTCGAAGTCTCCGTGGCGTTATTTTTGAAGGCCACATGCTACACGTGTTGGCCTAATCTACCTCGATGTAGAGGGTGTTCGACTGTTTCCCTGACCAGCACATTCTCCAGATCTCTCATCTACTGGGTTGCCGAGAGCCTGGCAGGTCATCACTCGCCAGGCAATACGACTGAGGAACCCTGGCGTAGAGCTGAAGCAACTTACAATGACATACCGTCGCCGGCCGCGGTGGTCTAGCGGTTCTAGGCGCTAAGTCCGGAACCGCGCGACTGCTACGGTCGCAGGTTCGAATCCTGCCTCGGGCATGGATGTGTGTGATGTCCTTAGGTTAGTTAGGTTTAAGTAGTTCTAAGTTCTAGGGGACTGATGACCACAGATGTTAAGTCCCATAGTGCTCAGAGCCATTTGAACCATTTTTTTTGACATACCGTCGTCTGCCGTCCAAGCTCCGTTCGACTCGATGCACAGCAGGTGAGTCCCATTGTTGGTAGCAGAGCAGACACATTTCGCGCTCTCTATACCACACATCACCCACAAATTCGATCCTGTATTCTTGCTACTATTCTGTAGACGTACGTTAAGTAAATTCTATTCTTCCTGGCGTAGAAATTTTGAGTGTACATGGCAGCAGCTTTCACCATAGCCTAAGAAAACTTGTGAGTAAGTTTAGTTCCAAGGCTGCAACTATGATATAAACCTACACAGAAAGACCGTTACTTTTGTCCTTAAACAAATATCAAAAATTCATCTTAGTCGTTGCGATCTTCTAAAGCAGATGTTTGTAACGAGAATGGACCGCCCTATTCTTCAGTGCGGATACACCGATACAACGGCGGTACTAGTGCGGAAAATTATAGTAAGTCATCAGATCAGCTTATCCAATAGAAAATTGTCCGTCTTGCGCGAATAGTTTCAGCATCAGTACTGTAGTGTTGTGGGATAGTGCTGTTTAACGGTGTTCGCATGGTGCTACTGTGAGCTACTTGCGAAATAAACTTGCATAATTGGGAGTTACGAGCGTAGTAGTTGGCCGCACCGGGTTGGATAGTTATTGTTGTCTTTCCCAGAGAAGGCTCATTAGCGTTAAGACCTTGTGGTGTTAGCGATTGCCACATTAAGGAAGGGGGGAGGGGGTCCGTACGTCTGGTGTGAGGGCCGCCGCCCGCCACAAAAAGACACTTTGGACGAGAGGTGTGGCGCGTTTTTTGTGCCGCACTCAACATCTGGGTGCGCAGCCAGCAGTATTCACATTACGACCCGCTGATGATGCCAACTCGTTCCTGTTTCTTTCCACTGTTTGTGTTTCTTTGTCCTCGTTCCGTGTTTGGTCCCGTCCCATCACGCAAGTTCATGTACGGCGATTTTTGTAACTACTTCACTTAGACAGCATTTAAGACTAGAATTCCTCCATTTGTAGTGGACACAGATGAGAATACCTTCATTAACCTTGTTAAATATATTCAGAAGTCCTTAGGTGTAGAGGTAACTTCCAGAGTGCTAGACGGAAGTGTTATAGGGCCAATACTGTTCAAATTACATATAGCAACTGGACTTGATGGGATATCTGAACAATTCTCTGTAGACTGCACGAAAGAGCACCAGTTCATTGTAGATCAGTGGAGCAGCAACACGTCCCAAGAAACTGGAAGAAAGCGCACGGATCATTACCGTTTCGAGAACGACCGTTGGACTGCGCAGATAATTATATGCCTTTATCACCACGGCAGTGCAGTCTACTGTTATGGAGCACGTTCTATGCTCGCGTATTAAGATCTTTGTGGAGAACGAAAGGTTGCTTATAGGAATCGACATGAATTTCACAAACAGACTTTACATAAAAATCGAAATCTATGCTAAGACACATTACGATGCGTAGCGATGGGTACTTTTCGTACCACCATAATTTCTCCCTTTCCCTGTTATAATCGAGAATGGTGCAATGAAGAACAACTGTCCGTAAGGTGACATGCGAAGTGTAGCTTTTACATTTCCTGTGTAACAAGACAGAAACTGTATCCATAAATGGTGCATACAACTTCCTTTCCCATACAATAAGAACCATGTTCAGCATTGCTGGAGGGCTAACTGGTAACGTTGTACTATTTTCCGTTTAGGACGTGTTGTGCAAGAGAGCAAGCAGGAATGACGTCTTCACAGATGTAAACTATCATTGTGTTGTGGCTTGCGGATTTCATGTCTATAACGCGAATGCAGTAAAAGCTATGGATCTTGTGTAACTGATAATCTCCAACATCAAGACGCATTTTTCGGTCGAGGGCGAGGTTCAAGGAAGTAGGCACACTGGAAAAAAGTGGTCAACTCTGGGGCTTTACTCTAACACCGCGTAACACTGCCTCTGGCTTTGGTAACGGCCTCATTTCGATGATGAACCGAGTACCCAATATTTTCCAGATGTGCCACATCCAGTTGAAGCAAATCATTGCCGATTACGTGCCTTAGAGCTGTTCCAAATGCTCTCTGATCTTTTTTATGGTAGTAAAATCAGCTGATGTAGCTAACCAAACGAGTTGCGGTAGGCTGCTTGGGTGTTCGTCAAATCAGGGACATATGCGCGGAGCCTTGTGAACACGACTGATATAATCTTGGAAGACGTATGCATAGTGTAATCATCACGCAGATACGGAGCAAATGGTGTCCACCAAGAATGCTGAAATGAACATCCTGCTTCATCTTCACGGTAATCTCAATGAATGTGGCTAAGTTTTCGTACTTAAAACTCCCCCAGTACGTCACAGAACCACCTCTGGCCTGAACTACACCCTCAGCCTACTCAGGGCTAAATGCATCACTGGACCGAAGGTGAACTTGCGCCATGTCATTTGAAAAGAGGAGAAATTGGGACTATCTTCACACACTACGCGACTCCCGTCAATTACTATCCTGACGTTGCCGTGAGCAATGGACATTTGCGACGTACCCGACTCCAACGTGGCGTCCATATTAATCCCCGTCGATACCCCTACAATTCGACAAAATTTCTTCACGGAATGGTCATTGGCACGTAAAGATACAGTAGCTCATTTGAGTCATTTTTTTACATCTCCGTGTCGACCCATTGTACTGCGCAGATTTCATACACCGACAGGCATATACACACTCCTTGACTGCCACGTCTTATGTCCATCATTTAGGACAACGCTTCAAAGCGACCAGTGTGCTCTTTTGAGTAGATGAGCTATATTTTGCTGGTAAGGTTATTTGCAATGACACGAGCATCTCCACACCGTCCATATCAACTCAACTCGTGGAAAAGTTGTGTGATATCCCTTGCGACGCATTTCCAAAGCTCAGGTAATAGTGATATGCAAATCCCATACGCTCGTGACAGTGATGATGCCTCGAACTGTCTTGTGTAACACAATATCTTCAGTTTTGAATCGCTGGTAATACGAAACTAATACGCATAAACAGTGGTTGAGCCCACAACGGGTAAATTATATTTGTACATGATGATTGTGCAGTATTTGTTTTGTCTGTGACTTCATCGTGTAGGCACATGCACGTGATACACTGAAGAGCCAAAGAAACTGGTACACCTGCCTAATATTGTGTAGGCCCCCAGAGAGCATGCAGAAATGCCGCGACACGATGTGATATGGACTCGACTAATGTCTGAAGTAGTTCTGGAGGGATGTGACGCCATGAATCCCGCAGGGCTGCCCATAAATCCGTGAGTACGAGAGGGTAGAGGTCTCTTCTGAACAGCACATTTCAAGGCATCCCTCATATGTTCAATAATGTTGATGTCTGGGGAGTTTTCTGGCCAGAGGAAGTTTTTAAACTCAGAGGAGTGTTCCTGGAGCCAATGTGTAGCAATTCTGGACACGTGTGGTGTCGCATTGTCCTGCTGGAGTTGCCAAGTCCATCGGAATTCTCAAGGGACATGAATGGATCCAGGTGATCAGACAGGATGCTTACGTACGTGTCACCTTTCAGAGTCGTATCTAGAAGTATTGGGGGTCCCATATCACTCAGCTACACACGCCCCACACATTTACAGAGCCTCCAGAAAGTTTAACAGTCCCCTGCTGACATGCAGGGCCCATGGATTCATGAGGTTGTCTCTATAACCTTACTTGTCCATCCGTTCGATACAATTTGAAACTGACTCGTCCGACCAGGCAACATGTTACCAGTCATCAACAGTCCAATGTCGGTGTAGACAGGCCCAGGCGAGGCGTAAAGCTTTGTTACAATGAAATGAATACCCCGAGCTGCATACAGGCGTTGATATAAGTCAACGGGGAGAGTTGAAAATGGGTGCCCCGTACGTGACTCGAACCCGGGATCTCCTGCTTACATGGCAGACGCTCTATCCATCTGAGCCACAGAGGACACAGAGGATAGTGCGACTGCAAGGACTTATCTCTGGCACGCCTCCCGTGAGACCCACATTTGCAACTTATTGTCTCTTACTATATTCATAGTGCCCCTGTCCATCATACTCATTCCTCGCGGCTTTACTGCCGATTCCCGTAAGAGTTCGGGCACTGTTTGTGCATCCGCACAGAAGAAGATGGTCAAATGGCCGGTGAGCCTTCACTATCTATATATGAAGATGGTATCTGTTCTTTCGGACATTTCCGAAATGAGTATGATGGGCAGGGGCACTATGAATATCGTGCGGGACAATAAGTTGCGAATGTGGGTCTCACGGGAGGCGTGCCAGAGATAAGTCCTTGCAGTCACACTATCCTATGTGTACTCTGTGGCTCAGATGGATAGAACGTCTGCCATATAAGCAGGAGATCCCGGGTTCGAGTCCCGGTCGGGGCACACATTTTCAACTGTTCCCGTTGACTTATATCAACGCCTGTATGCAACTAGGGGTATTCATTTCATTGTAATTTCCTTCTAACGAGCTGAATGGTCACCGATGGTATCTGTTCTTTCGGACGTGTCCGAAAGAAGAGATACTATCTTCATACATATGTAAAGCTTTGTGTCGTGCAGTCATCAAGGGTACACGAGTTGGACTTCGGCTCCGAAAGCCCTTATCGATGATGTTTCGGTGAATGGCTCGCACGCTGACACTTGTTGATGGCCTAGCATTTAAATCTTCTGCAATTTGCAATTCAAATGTGTGTGAAATCTTATGGGACTGAACTGCTAAGGTCATCAGTCCCTAAGTTTACACACTACTTAACCTAAAGTATCCTAATGACAAACACACACACCCATGCCCGAGGGAGGATTCGAACCTCCGCCGGGACCAGCCGCTGAGTCCATGACTGCAGCGCCTCAGACCGCTCGGCTAATCCCGCGCGGCTTCTGCAATTGCGGAAGGGTTGCACTTCTGTCACGTTGAATAATTGTCTTCAGTCGTCGTTGGTCCAGTTCCTGCAGGATCTTTTTCCGCCGCAGCGATATCCGAGATTTGATGTTTTACCAGATTCCTGCTATTCACGATACAGTAGTGAAATGGTTGTATGGGCAAATCCCCAATTCATCGCTACCTCGGAGGCTATGCGCCGACTATAATACCATGTTCAAACTCACTTAAATCTTGATAACGTTCCATTGTAGCAGCAGTAACCATTCTAACAACTGCACCAGACACTTGTTGTCTTACATAGGCGTTGCCGAGCGCAGGGCTGTTTTCTGCATGTTTACATATGTCTGTGTTTGAATATGCATGCCTATACCAGTTTCTTTGGCGCTTCAGTGTAGGTGACCATGTAACAGCGCCAGACGAGTATTTATCACGTTCAACAAGTAACTCGAAATGAACCTGTGATTTATCCATTCTATAATCATTAGCCTACTCTGGGCAACAGTTATATTACGATACTGATAGTTAAATTACAGTTAAATACGAAACACTTGTTATTATTTTATCCTGAAGTTTTCACGAACCAATGCCCAGCACGAACGCGAACTGCAGACACACAAATTTCATCCTCCCATCTTCAGTAACTCGACGACGGAATAAATGTCCCAGTAACCAGACCGTTTAATTTTTTGTGCTCATTCGCATTTTCCACTTTTCACTACACTGCCACTATTTCACTCATCTTGAGTCTCTCGTTGAATTGTTGGTTTTAGGTGAAGAGTTGTGATGGATGCGGGAGCGATGTGTGTGTGGAGAGGGGGGGGGGGGTCGAAGGTGCTTGATGTGATCGAAGGCGACGAAGCTTTCTCACCACAATGATTGTTTTTATCCGCTGTAGTCTCAAAGACGTCATCCAAACCTGTATTTCTGACTTCTTTGTCTCCATATTTTCCAGTTCAAATCAGACGGAGTTTTCACTTCTATATGTCCTGTAGAGATCTCCACGTACGTTGACTGAATATAACCGTGTACTCGGGGGTACTGATAGCACTTGTAATCACGTACCGTTTTCCGTTATTTTGGTATGACAAATCTTACCAAAATCGACGCGTTTGAAGATTATTAATAAGTTGCTGGTGCATTTAAACAGCATTTTTAATAGCACATAAGTTCTAATACAAACACAACCAAATACGACTATTTGCCCTCGTAAATCGGTTTTTCAGTATTGTGTCTGTTCGCTTCAGCTCCTGATACTGAAGGCGACGTTGTATGGGACTGTTTCATGATTCGCAATACCTGTAGAAAAACTGACGTTTTTCCCACTCGGAAATGTTTCGAGACGTCAAATTCCACATATGCGATTGACAATATGAATTTTCGCAAGTCTTAATCGCTGGTATTCACCATTTATACTGAAGGAGCTCAATGCGCAGTGGCAAGAATCGCATGTGAACCCTCCGTGCAGCGGTACTACGGACGTGTCCTGTCTGGTACAGCTGTGAAAAACGTAGTAGGAAATGATCGACAGACGAAAACTGCTGTTTCTATAGAAATAAAAGAAAGCTGTAAAAGGCATCACCTAAAACTGGAATGACCAATATGTGAAAAATGTTACAATCGATGGTCTAAAACTATTCCTTAAAATCAATCTACTCTTCACCGGTAATGTAGCCTAGGATGTTGTCCTTGCCAGCTAGTGTTCATCTTAGACAAGGGTATCTTCAAGAGTGCCCCAGGGAAGTGTGGTAGGACCACTGCTATTTTCTATGTATATAAAGCATATGGCGGACAGGATGAGCAGCAATCTTCGGCTGATGGCTGAAGACGCTCTTGACTGGGGAAGTGTCATCATTGATTGGCTGTAGGATGGTACGGAATGACTTAGACAAAATTTCTAGTTGGAGTGATGAATGGCAGCTAGATCTAAATGCAGAATGATGACGAGAAAAAACGAACTATAATATTCGAATACAGCATTAGTAGTGTTCTGCCTGAGACACTCACGTTGATTAAATATCTAGACATAACGTTGGAATCCAGTATGAAATGGAATGAACGTGTAAGGACTGTAGTAGGGAAGGCGAATGGTCGACTTCGGTTTATTGGGAGACTTTTAGGAAAATGTGGTTCATCAGTAAAGGAGATCGCATATAGGACACTAGTACGACCCTTTGTTCAAAAATGTTTCAAATGGCTCTGAGCACTATGGGACTTAACATCTATGGTCATCAGTCCCCTAGAACTTAGAACTACTTAAACCTAACTAACCTAAGGACATCACACACATCCATGCCCGAGGCAGGATTCGAACCTGCGACCGTAGCAGTCGCGCGGCTCCGGACTGAGCGCCTAGAACCACTAGACCACAGCGGCCGGCACGACCCTTTGTTGAGTACTGTTAGAATTCTTGGGATCCACACTAGGATGGATTAAGAAGAGAAGACACCAAAGTAATTCAGAGGCGGGCTGCTAGATTTTTTACCTATAGGTTCGAAGAACATGCAAGTATTACGGAATGCTTCGGGAACTCAAAGAGGAATCACTAGGGGGAAGGCGACATTCTTTTCCAGGGACACTATTAAGAAAATACAAATAACCGACATTGGGGCATTTGCCGCTTACTGCAGAACCATTATACTGACGCCAGCGTACATTTCGCGTAAGGACCATGAAGATGAGATTGTAGTGATCAGGGCTCGCCTGAGGCATATGGACAGTCGTTTTTCCCTCCCTCTATTTGCGAGAGGAACAGAAAAGGAAATAACTAGTGGTACTAGGTTCCCTCTGCCACGCACCTTACGGTAGCTTGCGGAGAATGTCTGTAGATTTAGATGTAGAATACAAACGACTGTTTTTTCTAGATCAGCTATTCCTGATTATATTGTTTTTGTCGTTATTATTTCTGGATGTTAGATTTCATACTGTATAAAAATTTATAAATATCATACATTTATACATATTAAACAGTATAGATCTCATACAGTATAAAAACGAAAGTTTTTCAAGTAGTGCAGAGAAGTTACAGCAAAAATTCCCCAAAACAAATGATACACCTGTAAATAATGTTGCACTAAATACAATGTTACATCCAACCACAGAGAATGAAGCCAATAAAACTATTCAAAAACTAAAAAATAAAAAGTCAATAGGCTTAGATGAAGTACCAATGTGTGTACTGAAACAATGCATAGGAATTATACAAGGCCACATAACAAATTTAATAAATGAATCTTTCACATCAGGGACATTTCCAGAGCAGTTAAAACAGGCAAGAACCCTTTGCTTAAGAAAGGTAATGCAGAAGACATAGAAAATAACCAGCCCATTTCCGTGCTGTCAGCATTCTCAAAAATAATAGAAGCAATTATGAAAGACAGATTAATGAATTACGTGAATAAACACAATCTTTTAAGCTAATCACAGTTTGATTTCCGAAGTGACAAAAATACGGAGCCAGCCATAGTAGAATTCAAAAAAAGTTGTACTTGGTGTTCTTGATAAAGATGAGTGTGTCACAGGCATATTTTTGGAGCTTTCTAAGGCCTTTGATACAGTCGACCACAAGGTTATATTAAATAAATTAGGAACATTAGGAATAAGAGGGGTAGCTAATGACTGGTTTCGATCATACCTAGCAGACAGGGTTCAAAGAGCAAAGATAGCACATTCTTCAAATAGATCCAAACATTTAGTAAAACACTTATCAGAGCCTAAATACATTAATATAGGGGTTCCGCAAGGTAGCATATTAGGACCAATACTATTCCTGATATACATCAATGACTTTCCCAGTAGTGTTACTCAAGGTGAAAAAATTATCTTCGCTGATGACAGTAATATTATAGTCAGTGAGAAAACAAGAGAACTCCTTGAAGAGAAAGCAAATGAAACTCTCAGGGAAGTTTATGACTGGTCAATAAGCAATAAAGTGACATTGAACATAAATAAATCTAATGTCATGAATGTCAGTTTGAGGATGTAAAACGACAATGTTAAATTAAATGTAGATTTCACCTTTATACACTGTGCAACAAATGCAAAATTTCTAGGAATGAATATTGATTCTCAGTTGAAGTGATGTGCAAACACAAAGGTACTTGCAAACAGAATATAATCAGCTTGTTATGCCCTTAGAATCCTATCGTCAGTGTGTAACATACAGTGTCTTTTAGTTACATACTATTCATATATACACTCAATTCTTAGCTGTGGCATTCTGTTTCGGGGAACAAACACATCAAATATAAACACAATTTTCAAACTCCAGAAAAGAGCCATAAGAATAATAACCAAAAATACTAGTCGAGCTCATTGTAAAGATCTGTTCAAAATACTGGAGATTTTAACTGCTCCATGTGAATATATTTACCAGTCAATTGTACACATCAAAAATAACATTGGTAATTACTGCACAAACAGCTCTGTCCACGACCATGCAACAAGAGTTAGACTCAACTTATATTTACCAAGAAAAATAAACATAAAACTCAAAACAGCATTTTTTACCAAGGAATAAAACTATACAATAAATTACCAAAAGAGATTAAAGAAATTTCAAAAATACATTTATTTAAAAAGGCAGCTATAAAGTACCTTTTATGAAATGCATTTTACACATTGAAGGATTACTTAGATAAAACAGAGTAGGGGTTTGATAAACAAATGTTATACAAATAAATAATAATACTGATTTTAAAACATCCAACATTCCACATAACACCATCACATTATGTTTTATACGCTCTTTTTTTATTTGTAGAAATACTTACCTCCAAGCTATGCACAGCACAATTACTGACACCGTTTACACGTCTTTCTCGTTATAAGGTCAACATCTCACTTACTATAGAGGGATGCTGACTCAGTTTTTCAGGATAGCAAATGGGAAGTTGTGGTACAGAAAATGACCCAGAGATAACCTGTGTGTGTGTGTGTGTGTGTGTGTGTGTGTGTGTGTGTGTGTAGTGAGTGAAGTGTTATGAAACAATATGTGTATATTGCGTGCAGTGACTGATAGTGAGCTATCAGTGAAGAGTGTGGCATTACATTGTTTAATAAGTTATTCGTAAAAAAAAAGCGTTGTATACCAGGAGTAAATCTAATGATTGTCTCTAACTAAAAGTCTGTAAATGTATGTGTATACGAATTAGCTTACTGTAAATTGGTCTAAACTTGTAATTACATTGACATGTCCCATATCCTTGTAAAAAGAGATCTATGGGTGAATAAAACTGCTATTACTACTACTACTACTATAAAACCTAAAATGAGATTTTCACTCTGCAGTGGAGTGTGCGCTGATATGAAACTTCCTGGCTGATTGAAACTGTGTGCCGGACCGAGGCTCGAACTCTCGACCTTTCGTAAAAGTTGTCTCATGATGAATGTAACTACAGAAAATTAAGAAAAACCGAGAAAGGACCTTATGACTTCAAGTTTACAACAATAAGTAAATATAAAAATGAAGTTATTATAGATATTAAATTACTAGCATTGGAACTATCTTCAACAGAAACTGTGAGGACGATTTGATGATTAACGAACAGAAATTTTGAACTCGGATTGCTCAATGTTTAGGAAGGATAGGACTGATGCTATGGGAGGTGGTGTGTTCATTTGCAGTTAAAAGCTGTTTAAACGCAGTTGAGATCTATACTGGGGTCGGTCTGTGAAATAGTCTGGATAAAGCTGTCAGTCAGAGTGACCATTGTATTAGGGTGGTTTTATAAACCACTAGTATCCGCACCAAACGTCGCAGAACGTTTCAAGGAACGTCTTGAGTGCTTATGAAATAAATATCCAAATTATTCATTAGTTATATCCGGAGACTTTACTCTGGCATCCACTCACTAGGAAAATTAGACATTTATCGCAGGGGGCAGAAGCAATGACTCGTGTGAAGTTATTCTTGGAGCGCTCTCAACATACAACCTTGAGCAATTGGTTAGAAAACCAGCTCGAGGTGGAAACATATTAGATATCTTGGCGACAAACAGACCTGATCTTTTTGGGGAAGTTAATCTAGAAGAAGGTATTAGCAACCATAATTTCGTTGTGGCCTCTGTGTCAGTGGAACTTGCAAAAAAAACAAAGAAACAGCGTACAGGTTTCTTGTTTGGGAAAGCAAATAAAAGTGTCATTAATGAATATCTTCATAGTCAGCTCCAAGCATGTACCACGGGACACAAAGATATTCAGCATCTTTGGTCGGAATTTAAAGGTATTGTCCACCACGTGCTAGAGAAATACGTGCCTAGCAAAAATATAGGGGATGATAAGGATCCACCTTGGTTCAACAAACATGTTAGGAAGTTGCTGAGGAAGCAGAGAATTTTGCGCAGTCGTTTTAAACGTAGTCACTGCTCCGCTGACAAACATAAATTATGTGAAATGAAAGCAGCTGTCAAAAGGTCAATGAGAGATTCTTTTAACGTATTTGAAAGCAGAATTTTATCTGCAGATTCTAAAAATAACCCCAAAATATTATGGTCGTCCGTAAAATCTATGAACGCTACATATAACTCAATACCTTCTCTTGCTGACAGTAGGGGTAATGTAACGGATGATGATAAACAGACGGCCGAAATTCTAAACCTAGCTTTCAAAAACTCGTTGACTGTAGAGGACTGCAGCACCGTTCCCCCTTTCAGTTATGGAAAAAACGCAAGGATGGCTGATATAGTGTTTAGTGTATGTGGGTTTGTAAAACAGTTAAGATCCTTAGACGCTAGGAAGACATCTGGCCCAGACGGTATCCCCGTAAGATTTTATGTTGACTATGCTACAAATTAGCACCATTCTTATTCAGCATCTATCAGAGATCATTGGAACAGCGGAAAGTTCCACGTAACTGGAAGAAGGTTCAGGTCATAGCAATCTATAAGAAGGGTAGAAAATCGGATGCACATAATTACCTCCCAATTTCACTGACATCGATTTGTTGTAGAATCATGGAACATATTTTGTGTTCAGACATTATGACCTTCCTAGAATCTGAGAAGCTCATCTGCAGAAACCAGCACGGTTTTAGGAAACAGCGGTCATGCGAGACACAGCTGGCCCTCTTTGTGCATGATATACAATAGGATCAAGGTATCGGCTCCCAGGTTGATGCCATATTCCTCTACTTTCGAAACGCGTTCGACTCAGTTCCGCACTGTCACTTGCTCCAAAAAGTGCTCGCTTACGGTCTATCCGATGATATATGCGGTTGGATAGCAAGTTTTCTAACAGACAGAGAGCAGTATGTCGTCATGAATGGGGAGACTTCAACAGAAATAAGCGTCACATCAGGTGTGCCCCAGGGCACCGTAGTAGGTCCGCTGCTTTTTACGATTTTCATAAACGATCTGGTTGATGGTATTGACAACGGCATTAGGCGGTTTGCCGATGATGCTGTAGTCTAGAGGAAAGAAGTATCACACGGAAGTTGTGAACAAATCAATGAGGATTTGCAGAAAATAAATGCGTGGTGTTATGACTGGCAGTTATCTCTCAATATTAGTAAGTGTACCCTACTGCGTATAACAAAGCGATAATCCCCATTAATGTACGAGTACAAAATAAATGCCCAGTCTTTGGAAGCGGTAACATCCGTCAAGTATCTGGCTGTGACTACTCGAAATGATCTCAGATGGAACGATCAGACTACACAAGTAACGAGTAAGGCGAAATCTAGATTGCGGTTTATCAGTAGACTCCTGAAGCTATGCAGTCCTTCAACAAAGGAAATTGCTTACAATACTTTAATTCGCGCAGTCTTAGAGTATTGTTCGTCTGTATGGGACCCATACCGGTTGGGTCTGATTCAAGACATTGAGAAGGTACAAAGAAGAGCGGCAAGATTCGTGACTGGTACATTTAGCCATCGCGAGAGCGTTACAAATCTCATAAAAAGTTTGAAGTGGGACACGCTTGCAGATAGACAATGCGCTGAACAGAAAGGGTTTGCTCACTAACTTACAAAATCAGATCTTCGCCGAGGATGTAGAGCATATATTGTTACCATCAACGTTCAAATCGCTCAATGATCACCATTCAAAGATAAGGGAAATTAGAGCTCGTACTGAGGCGTTCAGACAGTCGTTTTTCCCTCGCACGATCCGCTAGTGGAATAGATGGTGGTGGTGGTGGTGGTGGGGGGGAGGGGTGGGAAATATGACTTTGGCGCGAATAGTGCCCTCCGCCAAACACCGCTTGGTGGCTAGAGGAGTATATATGTAGATGTAGATATGAAGATGTAGAGGGTCCAGATTTTTTTGTAGTTGTGTAGTATTCAGTAGGAAGACTAGTTTGTTTGCTTTTATTCTCCCCTTGTCTCTGTTGTTTGACTTACTGAAAAATAGATCCAAATGATACTTCCTAATGTTATATTTATATTCGATAGTGGAAATTTCTGTTTTCCTCCTAAATTATTTTTTAGCTTTTACCAGTTTGTGTTGCACATCCTCCCTACTTCGATCTTGGTCAGTTATTTTGGCGTCAAAATAACAAAATTCATCTGCTTTTTTTTAGTAACTTGTTTCCTAATCTAATCCCTCCAGCATCGTATGATATTCACTTTATAACCTATTTTCAAGTCACTATCAATTTCGTTAAGCTGATCATCCAAGTTCTCTGCCATCTCTGACAGGATTACAATGCCATCAACAAACCTCAAAAAGTTTTCATTTCTTGTCCTCGAATTGTAATTGCTTCTCGAAATTCATCCTTGATTTCCTTTCTTGCTTGCTTACTGTACAGATTGAATAACGTCTGAGATAAGCTATTATCCCCTCTGAAACTCAGCTCACCTACATGAAAGTTGACTCTTGTAACTACAGTCTGCTGACTGACTGTACATGTAGAAACCTTTTCCGTCCTTTATTTTATCTCTGCCACCTTTAGAGTTTCAAAGAGAGTATTGCAGTGAACATTACCAAAAGCTTTCTGAGAGTATACAAATGCTATAAAAGTAGTACTGCCTTAAATATTTCCACTAAGCTTCACCAAGGTCGGCTTTTACCAGTCTTTTACCGTTGTGTCGTAAATAATTCGTGTCAGTATTTGGCAATCCTGACCTATCAAACCGTTATTCGGCGATAACTACACCGCTGATTTTGCAACCGTCCTTTTTGAAACTGAAGCTATTTCATTCTTATTTAAGTCTGAGGGTGTTTCTCCACTCACACCAGGTGAAATAACTTTCTCATGGCTGTTTCTCTCAAGGATATGAATAATTCTGGGAGAATATCTTCTACTGTAGGTGTCTGGTTCAAAAAAATGTGAAACTGTGTGTGAATTCCTAAGCGACCAAACTGCTGAGGTCATCGGTCCCTAGACTTACACACCACTTAAACTAACTCATGCTAGAACAACACACACGCCCATGCCCGAGGGAGGACTGGAACCTCCGGCGAGAGAGGCCGCGCAATCCGTGACATTGCGCCTCAAACCGCGCGGCCACTGGGTGTGGCGGGTTGATCCCACTTAGGTCTTTCAGTGTTCTGTCGAGCTCTTCTCGTTGAATCTTAGCTTCCTTCTCATATTTATTTACTTCCTCTTTAGATTCTTAATGTCTTCAAGCTCTTCTGTGTTTTCGTTTCACCTTTCGGCTTTCCTTCTGTACTTAGTACTTGCTTACCATCTCAGCTCTTGACGTTCATACCACTTCTCTTTACTGCGAAGGTCTGCTTAGGTTTCTTCTAGTTGGCGTATATCTTTCCTATCTTTCCCTCAGCCATGCATGTTTAGACAGTCTTGCATTTGTCCTATAGCCACACGTGCTTAAATATTTTGCACTTTTTTTAGTCTCTTTTTTTAGTCGTCTGTATTCTCTTTTCTCTGTTTCGTTACCTTTGTGTTATTCAATGATTTCTACTGGGTCTTTTCGTTTTGCCTATTTCATCTTCAACTACGTTTACTATTTCATCTCTCTCTCATTCGTGTTCTATCGTATTTCTTCCTTAGTTTTTCGGTCAGACATTGTCTAATTCATCCTACGAAATTTTCAGTAACCTCTGGTTCTTTCAGTTTATTGCAGCTCTATGTCTTTGATTTCCTACCTTTCCCCAATTTCTTAACTTTTTATCTTCAATACATTACCAATAAATTATGCTCAGAGACCAGTTCTATCCCTGGAAATGTTTTGCAGTTAAAAATCTGTTTTCCAAATCTATGTCTGGCCATTGTATAATCTATTTTAAACCTTCCGGTATTCAGTTTTTTTCGCTGATTGTCCAATGAGGCGTTTAAACAGCAGTGTATGAAGGGTGTAGTTTAGGGCGGAAAGTGTTATGTGATGTTGTGGGTTGGGGAGAGGGTTGAGCACAGCGCTCAGATAGATTCCGCTGCAGTGTTTTCCGTACTGTGACTTGGCTCCACTCATTCATGCGCGCGAATCAGGACGTTTATTTCAAAATTCTCGGTGACTAAGTGTTACCCTTTCTCCTACATTCTCATCATGAGTTTGCTGTGCTCGCAAGTAGACAATAGCAGTGATCACGGTCTGTACGTACACATTCATGCTTTGCCGAACACAAAGGCACCCCATCGTCCATGGAATTGACCGCTAAATTAGCCGACATCAACCCCCTACTAAGTGTCAAGAACTACGGATGACACATAGCAATCAACTTCACTGCAGTTTGGTAGCTCTACGTGATCAATGATTGGTTTCAGCTGAATATACACTGAAGCGCCAAAGAAACTGGTATAGGCATGCGCCTTCAAATACAGAGATATGTAAGCAGGTAGAATACGGCGCTGATATCGGCAACGCCTATATAAGACAACAAGTGGCTGGCGCAGCTGTTAGATCGGTTACTGCTGCTACAATGGAACATTATCAAGATTTAAGTGAGTCTGAATGTGGTGTTATAGTCGGCGCACGTGCGATGGGACACAGCATCTCCGAGGTAGCGATGAAGAGTGGATTTTCCCGTACTACCATTTCAAGAGTGTCACCAGTGTACCGTGAATATCAGGAGTCCAGCAAAACATCAGATCTCCGACATCGCTGCGGCCGGAAAATGATCCTGCAAGAAAGGGACGAACGACTAATGAAGAGAATCGTTCTACGTAACAGAACTGCAACCCTTCAGCAAATTGCTGGAGATTTCAGCGCTGGGCCATCAGCAAATGTCAGCTTGCGAAACATTCAACGAAACATCGATATGGGCTTTCGGAGCCGAAGACCAACTCGTGTACCGTATGCGAGTGCAGGCTTTCTCGGCGAATTTCATACATGAAGTCTTCACGGGTTGTCGGCCGAGTAGCATCGGCGTCTCGTATCAACGTTTCGATGGAATGCGTCTCCATCATCTTCAGGCGAAGTGTCGGGATATCGTCGGTCGCGGGCTTATATCTCTGCTGGACCACTCTCAGCCTCCCGCGACCGGCCAAACACGCGCCCGCGGAATCGCCCGATGCGCCTGGACGACGATACTACTCGGCTGACAACCCGTGAAGACTTCATATATGAAATTCGGCGAGAAAGCCTGCACTCGCATATAACATACCTCTACGGGAGGATATACATCGCAGTTACAAGACGCTGCAGAAGCTACGGAGAAAGAAGGGGAAGCTGCTCAGCAGGTTGGCCTTCTTACTCCGATGTCGGGATAGATAAGTGATGCCTAAGTTCGCCAACTTGCGGCATCCTGTCAATACCAACAGGACGAGACACACCTTACGACGGGCGAGCGCGGCCGTAGTACGAGAACGCATCAGGGTCACAAGACTGGAACTCGACAAGAACGCTAGAAGCCTGCTTTCTCTACACCTCCGATTGGCTTCCTGTCTCCCAGAACACACCTGGGACTGGATAGAAGGCAATACCTTTGCCAATGGAGAATGGTCCAAGAAGAAATCCGCCGAAAGGCAGTGCAATAAATTCCTTCGACTTCTGAAGTGCGACAACAGGAAGAAACACCATTTCACAACAAGGTGCTCATTAATCTAACAAATAAGGAACTGGATGGGCCAACACAAAAGGTGCTGTCCAAGGGCCTAAACATCGCCCCGGTTCCAAGCACCTTGCCGAAACGGGACATCATAAGTGGGGTAGAGCAAACCATAAGGAGACTACCTGAAGAAGCTGCAGAAAAAATAAGAAGAGACGTCTGCAGAGTACTAGACAAAGCAAAGATGCCGAAGAATAACATTTCGGCGGCAGAACGAAAGGCGCTAAGGGCACTCAGGGAAGACCAGGACACAGTGGTCTTGGCAGCGGACAAAGGCAACGCCACGGTGCTGCTTAAATCAGAAGACTGTTGGCAGAAAATCGACGACCTCCTGCAAGATCCTGCCTATAAAAGACTAAGGAAGGATCCCACCACAACAGTGACCCGCAAGACCGTTGAGATGCTCAACAACTCGGAACTAGAGAAGGATATCATCAGGAAGCTGTACCCTAGAGCACCGGCACCACCACGTCTCTATGGCCTCCCAAAGGTCCACAAAGAAGGTGTCCCATTACGACCTACTTTAAACACTATTAACTTGCCGACATATGGTATTGCCAAGCATGTATCACAGATGCTAAAACCCTTGGTGGGTTACGGTCAACACCATGTGAAAAACTCGGCTGAGTTTGTGAAAGTATCACAGGGAATCCGGCTGAAAAAATAAGACCTACTAGTCAGCTTCGATGTGACATCCTTATTCACACGAGTACCAATAGAAGACAGCCTGGCTTTACTCGAAGAACACTTCGAGGAAGATATCATCAAGCTCTTTCGCCATGTTCTAACCACCACCTATTTCAAGTGTGGTGGGAAGTTCTACGAACAGATAGGTGGTGTAGCTATGGGCTCCCCCCTTGCACCAGGCATAGCCGACCTATACATGGAGCACTTCGATAAGCTAGCACTGGACACTGCTAAACACAAGCCAAAAGCCTTCTACAGGTACGTTGACGATACATTTGTAGTTTGGCCACATGGCAGGGACAAAGTGCTAGAGTTCCATCAACACCTCAACAGCATACATGGAAATATCAGATTTACCATGGAGATTGAAGAGAACATAAGCTTACCCTTTCTGGATATCCTGATCACAAGAAAGATGACGGCACACTGGGACACGCAGTGTATAGAAAGAAAACGCACACGGACCTCTATCTTAACGGCAATAGCTGCCACCACCCTGCGCAACGCAATGCTGTACTCAACACCTTAGTGCACAGGGCCAGATCCATCTGCGATAAGGAAAGTTTGTCAGGGGAATTGCAACACCTAAAGGACGCCTTCAAGAAAAATGGATACAGTGAGACATAAATAAGGAGAGCTCTGAAGACCGACCACAAGAAGAGAGAAGAGAGACCAGATGAAGACGAAGCAATGGGCTGTGCGTTCTTGTCATACGCGGGTCCTCCGACGTCCAAGATCGCGAGAATTCTCAAGAAACATAATGTGAAGACCGTTTTCAGCGCAGCAGGAAAAATCAAAGACCTTCTCGGTTCAACTAAGGATCCACTAGGTCTGACGGCACCAAGTGTGTACAAGATCGGATGCGAATGTGGGATCCAGTATATATAGGACAGACGCAGCGTTGCATCTCACAGCGCCGCAGTGAACACATTAGGCATGTACGCTAGGGTCAGACCAACAAATGTCCTGTGGCGGAACATAGTATTGACGAGAAGCACACCTTCAACTTCGAGGACACAAAGAAAATATGCAGTACAAACGGATTTTGGGACTCAGTAATCAAAGAGTCCATAGAAATACGGTTACACGAAAACCTAATCAACCACGACAGTGGCTACCATATCAGCACAGCCTGGGAGCTTGCAATCAGCAAAATCAGAGAAGAACGTTCCGTTCCACCAAGGGCCGTGGACGGAGCTGACGGAGACGGACGCCGCGACTCGAACCCCGCGCACGCGTCCGCCCCACCACCGGCCGATCGAGGCGCATCGGGCGATTCCGCGGGCGCGTCATTGGCCGGCCGCGGAAAGCGGAGAGCGGCCCAGCAGAGATATAAGCCCGCGACCGAAGATATCCCGATACTTCGCCTGAAGATGATGGAGACGCATTCCATCGAAACGTTGCTACGAGACGACGATGCTACTCGGCTGACAACCCGTGAAGACTTCATAAATAAAAAACTCGTGTACCGTTCATGACTGCATGACACAAAGCTTTACACCTCGCCTGGGCCCGTCAACACCGACATTGGACTGTTGATGACTAGAAACACTTTGCAGGTCGGACTAGTCTCGTTTCAAATTGTATCGAACGAATGGACGAGTACGGGTATGGAGACATCCTCATGAATACATGGACCCCGCATGTCAGCGGGAGACTGTTCAAGCTGGTGGAAGCTCTGTAATGGTGTGAGGGGTGTGCAGTTGAGTGATACGGGACCCTCGATACTTCTAGATACGACTTTGACAGCTGACACGTACGTAAGCATCCTGTCTGATCACCTGGATCCATTCATGTCCCTTGAGAATTCCGATGGACTTGGGCAACTCCAGCAGGACAATGCGACACCCCACACGTCCAGAATTGCTACAGAGTGGCTCCAGGAACATTCTTCTGAGTTTAAAAACTTCCTCTGGCCAGCAAACTCCCCAGACATGAACATTATTGAGCATATGTGGGTTGCCTTGAAATGTACTGTTCAGAAGAGATCTGTACCCTCTCGTACTCTTACGGATTTATGGACAGCCCTGCAGGATTCATGGTTACCGTTCCCTCCAGAACTATTTCAGACATTAGTTGAGTCTATGCCACATCGTTTTGCGGCACTTCTGCGTGCTCTCGGTGGACCTACACGATATTAAGAAGGTGTACCAGTTTCTTTGGCTGCTCAGCGTATATGCATCCTCAAGAGCCTTAGTTGCTCTTATATTTTCTTCGCAGCTGTTATGCTAAATGGACGTTGGCAGCAGTAGAATCGTTCGGCAGTCAGCTGAAAATAGCTGTTCTGTAAATTTTCTCAACTGTGTTTCGCGAAAAGAACGTCATATTGTCTCCAGGGATTCCCATTTGAGTTCACGAAGTATCCCCAGACCATTCTGGTGCTGACTGAACATCTAGCAGCACTCTTCGTAATTGACCTATAATCAGACCTGATTGGAATTCCAAACACGCATACAGTACTCGAGAGTGTCACCCAAGCGTTCTTTACGCCTTGTCCTTTGTGTGTGACGTATTGTTTCCTAAAACTCTCCCAACAAACAGAAGTCGACCACTGGCCTTCCTTACGTGCTCGTACCATTTCATATCGCTTTGCAACGTTACGTCTAGGTATTCATACGAAGCGGCTGTGTCAAGCAACACACAACTCATAGTGTGTTAGGACATGAAAGGAATGTTTTTCGTACTCGTCTGCATTAACTTACATTTTCCTACATTTAGACCAAGCTACCATTCATCACATCAACTAGGAATTCTAAGTCATCTCGTATGTTCCTACAGTCACTCGGTGGCGACACCTTCGAGGTCAACACTGTGTCATCAGTAAACAATCTGAGATTGCTTCTCGCCCAGTCCTTCACATAATTTATCTATATAGATAATGAGAGTAGTCCTGTCAAACTTCCCTGTGGCACTCCTGTCGGTACCCTTCTCTCTGATGAACACTCGCCGATGAGGGCAACGTATTGAGTTCTATTACGTAAGAAGTCTTCAAGCCATTCCCATATCTGGAAACCTAGTCCTTATGCTCGGACCTTCGTTAAGAGTCTACAGAGGGGCACAGTATCAAATGCTTTTCGGAAATCAAGGATCTCTAAACTGAGGTACTGGAGTGCATGCATCGTGCCGATGAAGCAGACATAGCGTATGGTAGTTACATGATTTTCCTGCACGCAAAAATCCTAACCGGGCGTATGAGGCATTGACATGGTGAAACAGACGGTGTGGGAGATGCAACGCACACGCGCATTTATGGATTCATTTATGCATCTAGAGTACTCACTACCATTGCCTTTTACGACCACATTGCTATTGTGGAGATCCGATAGAACGAGTTATAACAAAAGTGTTCATTTAATGTGCTACGGAAATATATTCCGAAAATTGTGGACGACTCAGAACTCTTTCTGCACGTGGCGATAGGTTTTTCTTCCCAGTTCAGGTGTTCATACAAAGTTCATCGCCGGATTCTTTTAAGGTACTTGGATAGAGCCGATTACAATGTGAGGAAATCTTTCGCTGAGTTCAAAATTAATAAATTTTTTCTGTGATACTAAAATTACTTGTGGATTCTTCACATTTATTTTAGGTCCTCCGTTTTACGCCCATTTTGTCATGGAAGACAGATGGTCATTGATGATGACGATCGGAGTATTAATATCTTCAGGTCTGCATCTTAATTAAAGATGGAGGTAGTCGGCATAGAAATGATATCTACAGGAAAACAGAATCTACGAGATGTGGTTGACATAGATTGAGCACTATGGCACTTGTGATGGAACATGCTTCCAGGAAGACACGACGCTGTCTTGCTTCTCATGCGCTCTTCAAGCCACCCCAGCGCACTATCTGAATATTTCAGCTATCGCATGTTTATAAGCAGTGCGTCAAAGTTGACCATATCAGATGGTTTGCCGAAGTCTGCTACTGTCAGTATTGTCGTCTCTCTGTTTTCTGTGACATATTTCGAGTCATCCACTACCTTAGTGCAGTGATTGTAATATGGTGTATACGAAACCGATCGGTGTGTTTAACATATAAACTGAATTTGCGTAACTACTCGGTAATTTGGTCGTAGATAATATGTTACAAAGATTTGTATACAGCGGGTAAAACTCTAATTGGCCAGTAATAACAAAATGATTGCGGGATTCTGATCGCAGAAAATCCTCGGAGAAATATTAAATATGCGTCTCGAGACTGTTACTAAGCTATCAATAACTTTTTTATGAAGCTAATGCTGATACCGTTGTTGCCTGTCGCTTCAGAAGAGTGTCTGAGTACAGTCTCTGTTGTGTTTATTGTAGACGGTTGTAGGAGTAAATCATCAGAGTCGGATATATATAGTTTGGCGTTCTTGCAGGAGATTTCTCTTTGCAACGTGCAGGCTGACTGGTACTGAAAAATATTCATTTAGTTGGTCTGCTGACACGTGGGAAACAATATCATATTTTGACTTTCTCGTGTTCAAGCTATTAGATTTGTCTAGAGAATAGGGGGCTCGTATCTCTTCATAAAACGGAACGAGCAGACCTGATTTTTGAATCCGAACGAATTACTTTACACTTTCACAGCTTTATGTATTCTTCGTAGCATTCAGGTATCAGATTTAACTTGAAACGCCTGTGAATAGCTTCATTGTTGTTAATCGCTTCACGTAATTCTCGTTATCTGGTATGTTTGTACGTCATTTTATCAAATGAATTGTGATGCAGTGTTCCATTATGGTCAACCGATATAGATTCGTCTCTGCCAAGTTGAGTATTCGATGGTTTCAGTGTATCTTCCTGAAGTTCGTATGCAAGGTGATTGCAGATTTAGAGTCGGCAGAACAGTGCCAAGCTTGTCTGTTAATAACTGTGGTGTCTAGGAAGAGTGCATTCTCGGTTCGCTAGACAAACATTCAAATAAGTCGTATTAATAAGTTTTATTAGAAAAAGAAAATTATAATACTTAATTTCTGCAATTACACGGATGTGTCGCAAGCAAAGGGTGACATACAAAAAGTTAATCTTCTTCAGTATAAACAATCCAAAATCTTTGATACATAGAGAGTACAAGTGAAGCAACTAAGAGTTGACGCTGCTACAGAACTGGGCCGTCACCAGTCGGGTCGCGGCGCTTATGTCGTCTTCACATAGAGGCCGGTGCTGTCGCGTTGTCGTCCTGGAGGGAGGTTCGGTCAGCGTGCGATTGGCTTACTTCTCCTCACAGCCATCTCTTCTCTTTCGTTCCCGACTGGCGTGCTGGCGCATGACTTTACACCGTAACAATAACTGGGTATACTTTTTAACTTCCGAGATTGCAGTAAGCTCTGCAGTCGTGATAGTGGATTTAAAATTACTTTCTATTTGGCTTCATAATATTTCAGTAACGTAATGCACATGTAGTGTCATCTTCATCTTTTGAGCAGTCAGTATATATCGTTCTAGCTTGCGGACGTTCTGTTATTGCTTCAGTAAGCTGTGTTTTATTTCCACCTTTTTCAGAAATATATATGGCAGCTATCACGTCATCTCAAAGACGGTCTCTCAGAATTCTTGTTCAAACAATAAAATTCGACTGTAGGATCTACATGCAAACATACCCAGGACAACGCCGAAATACACTCTCCCAAAATGTGGACGGGTCTTGTTAGATCGATATGGAGTGTAGACACAAGTATTAGAAAGATTTCGGATATCGTCCAGGAAGGTATTCCCGAAGAGCTATGGGTCTGCTTCATTAAGAATATATGGCTTCAACATTTCTGCTTTATTTGTCGTGATAACTTACTAACCTCGACTAACAGAGCGTTCGCTGGGATCGAAATCATAGATCCAGGTGAAGTTCTTGTAGCTTTAACCGTTAGTTATCGAGGTCCTGTCATAAATTTTCGGAGGCCGACAGAAAGCATAAACTTGAGTAGTAAAGATATGGGCGTATAGGGGGCGAAGTATTGGTGTTCGTGTCGTAGTCAGCCCCCGCACTGATAGTCTACTGTACGAAGAGAGTTATTACTTTTATCACATCTGTTTATTACATGTTGTAAGTGGTTGAACCATTTGAGTTCGTTGTCAATGTGAAGAAACAAATGGTTCAAATGGCTCTGAGCACTATGGGACTTAACATCTGTGGTCATCAGTCCCCTAGACTTAGAACTACTTAAACCTAACTAACCTAAGGACATCACACACATCAATGCCCGAGACAGGATTCGAACCTGCGACCGTAGCAGTCGCGCGGTTCCGGACTGAGCGCCTAGAACCGCTAGACCACCGCGGCCGCCGAAGAAACAAATAATTGTGTACTTATTCCACAAGAATATTTTGCGATTCCAGCCTCGTTCCTACCATGCCCGTATGCTCATATGTTATTCAGTCACATACTTAGCTGTCCTATGGACCAATCTAACTTGGTCGCATCAGTTTAGCAAGAATGAACCAATCGTACAAACACATAGACGGATCGACCGAGAATCGTCAGCGACGACACAGTCCAGTCTGCAGCGGAAGCCATCGAACCGTTGACGCAGTTAGACAGACAGAGCGTTACTACGCCCATGCAGACAATATGAAAGTCGGCGCGTGTTTCGGTGACAATGCTGCGTAAGATCTTCGCCTATCCACTCTTTGAAAACAAGCTTCACTTTCCTTGGAGCGTACCCTGTAATAGCAGAAATATTATAGTGTGACAAATCCAATCCCAGGAAACCGATTATTCTGCCGTTGTCTTAATACCTACTAACATGCTGATATTACGCCCTTCGACGTCAACGAGGCATATATTTTCTCTCCGCCTGACGGCTGAGCTTGGGTCAGGGCTCGCCTTTCCAGTTACACAAAAGAGGGCGCTGCTGCGATACACGGATTGTATTACTCCCAATCTCAGGCTTCTAGTTGATGCAGTTATCTATCTGATACAAATTATTGTAATATACACAACAAAATATAGGTGGCGCAAAGACTGGGCACTAACTGGTGCCTCGCGAGATTAGCCGAGCAGTCTAGGGCGCTGCAGTCGTGGACTGTACGGCTGGTCCCGGCGGAGATTCGCGTCCTCCCTCGGGCATGGGTGTGTGTGTTTGGTCTTAGGATAATTTAGGTAAAGTAGTGAGTAAGCTTAGGGACTGATGACGTTAGCAGTTAAGTCCCATAAGATTTCACACACATTTGAACTTTTGAACTAACTGGTAGTGTAGGAAATGGAAAAGTTTCGTCGTTTGAGTGCAAGATTGAGTTACGACTATAGCCAGTATACCATACAGATATGTGGAAGGGACAATATATAGATATAATAAATGGAACAAGCAAGGAGGATCAGTAATAGGGAAAGATTGTGGCAAGCTACGATTCATTTTTGTTAGATTTTGCGAAATTTAAGTTAGTCTACAGTAAAGATTGCATAACTTCGTAGTCGAATTGTGGCCAGGTATTTGGGAGCCATATTAGGTCTAACAGAGGACGTAAATGAGGGCAGTCACAGACGAATATGATAGGCGAGGTTGTTTAACAGAAATGTTGAAACAAATCTTAACTGGTAGACACTCGGGGAAAGACTGCGTACATCTCGTGTGCATTCTTCAGCTCCCCAAGCAGATGTCGTACATACAAAGTCAGGCAAATAACGTCTCTCACAGAGGACAAGCAGTCATTCCTCCCACGTTCCATCCGTGAGTGGAACGGAAGAAACCTTAATATGTGTTCCAATAGTAAGTGCCCTCTCCCACGCACTTCACAATGTAGATATCCAGAACATTCCTTGTTGCAGTTTTCACAAATGCTGATGTATTAAACAGAGAAGCATCAGAAAAATAACAGTGTTGTAGGTACGGTTTACAACCTGGGCGTAGAGACTCTCCACCATGCGCATTGAGTTTCTCTCTGCAGTTTGCTGAAAATCTCTGTCACATCTTCACTAAATCCTCATGCTCAATAACTGCTTTATAGCCTGTGCTGGGAATACTCTCGTTGTAATTTCTCCTTACGCATTATCCTTTTCTGAATTACTCAACACTAAGTATATATTCAATGAAATTGGCGCGAAGTTATTCCTTTTGGACACACACATCAAAACTGTAACCTTTACCCATTGATGTACTTAAAAACTAAACTCCTCCCGAACAGGCCATGAAGGCCCAACGGTACCGACCGGCCGCCGTGTCATCCGCAGCCAACAGGTGTCACTGGATGCGGATATGGAGGGGCATGTGGTCAAGACAGCGCTTTCCCAGTCGTATGTCAGTTTCCTTCACCGGAGCCGCTACATGTCAACCAAGTAGCTCCTTAGTTTGCCTCACAAGGGCTGAGTGCACCCCGCTTGTCAACAGCGCTCGGCAGACCGGATGGTCGCCCATCCATGTGCTAGCCCAGCCCGACAGCGCTTAACTTCAGTGATCTGACGGGAACCAGTATTACCACTGCCGCAAGGCCGTTGGCATTCATGTACTTACAAACATAAATGTATACATTGACTTATTTAACCTAGCCCATTAGGGCTACATAGCCCTTTCCGACTTCTAAACAGGCATCCACATATTTTACGTAAGTTCATAATGACAAGCATATTATAAGAAAGACTTAGATTCATATTGGCCGAGAAAGTTATAACAACTCACCCATCTGAATGAAAAGCATTTGAGTCATGAGCACACTAACACTTATTAACGAAAGTATGTTCATATGGTGTATCAAACGAAAGTTCTGACTGGATTCAGGATTTCGTAATAAGGAGGACGCTGCATCTTGTCTTGGGTGGGGATTCTTTGGCAGATATAGATCTAACTTCAGGGAACGTCCAAGAACGTGTGTTCCAACCCTTATTGTATACTGATGACCTGGCTGACGGCGTTTTTACGCTTTTTGCAGATAATGCAGTTATCTATGATGATTAACTGTCTGAAAAAACTTCAGGGATACTCAGTCAGATCTTGATAAGATTTTATAGTGGTGCAAAACCTGGCAGCTGCCTTTAAATATCCAGAAATTTAAAATTTTGCTCTTTACAAGAAGAAAAAAACGTCGTGTCCTATTTCTACTATATTGGGTCACAATTGGATTAGGCTGACGTATGTAAATACCTAGCTTTAACAACTTGTAGCGATATAAAGCGGAATGAACATGTCGGCTCAGTCGCAGGT
This sequence comes from Schistocerca nitens, assembly GCF_023898315.1. Taxonomy (NCBI): domain Eukaryota; kingdom Metazoa; phylum Arthropoda; class Insecta; order Orthoptera; family Acrididae; genus Schistocerca; species Schistocerca nitens. The sequence continues at coordinate 803,567,423 of NC_064616.1, read as the reverse complement.
AAAGCCAGTGGTAGACTTCGATTCAGTGGTTAGAGACGGGGGAAATGCATATTGCTGACAAAACACTGGTGTGTGTGTGTGTGTGTGTGTGTGTGTGTGTGTGTGTGTGTGTGTGTGTGTGCGCGCGCGCGCGCGTGCGACCCATTCCAGATAAACGTTCATGTGCGTGAGACCATGCAAAATAGGATAACAGGGGATATTGAATTTATAAAAAGAAGAGCTGCAGGAATCTTCGTTGGTTTGTTTAACCCGCGGGAGAGCGTCACTGACACGCTGAAAAACACTAATTGGAATACACTTGAGCAGGACTGCTACGGTCGCAGGTTCGAATCCTGCCTCGGGCATGGGTGTGTGTGATGTCCTTAGGTTAGTTAGGTTTAAGTAGTTCTAAGTTCTAGGGGACTTATGACCTAAGATGTTGAGTCCCATAGTACTCAGAGCCATTTTTTTGAATACACTTGAGATTAAATGCCACTACGCGAAAGCATGTTTACGGGGTTAAAACAAACATTATAAAGTGAGTAATCTAGAAATATACCCCAACCTCATAATGATCGCTCCCGCAGAGACACTAATTGCAGCGCGCAAAAAGGCACCGAAGCGGTCATGACTGCCGCAGTTCATACGCGAAGAAACCTTAATACGTGGTGCACTGGGAAGTACCCTTTGCCATGCACTTCAGACGGCTTGTAGAGTATAAATGTAGATTAAGTGGAACATCGCAACCGATATACAATGCCATCCGTGCCATGAGCAGAGAACGAAATTCATTCCGAATTTGACATTGACAGATCCTAACACCGAGCGAGGTGGCGCAGTGGTTAGCACACTGTACCGAATTCGTGAGGACGAAGGTGCAAACCCGCGTCCGGCCATCCTAATTTAGGTTTTCCGCGATTTCCCTAAATGTCGGGATGGTTCCTTGGAAAGGGCGCCGCTGAATTCCTTCCCTAATCCGATGGAACCAATGACTTTGCTGTTTGGTCTCCTCCTCCAAAGCAACCAACCAAATCCTAACAGTACAGCTTAGGTGCCCAAATTAGATAATATGCATTCGTAATAATTTTTCCTCGTAATAAACAACGAACCGCGTGACCGCTACGGTCGCAGGTTCGAATCCTGCTTCGGGCATGGATGTGTGTGATGTCCTTAAGTTAGTTAGGTTTAAGTAGTTCTAAGTTCTAGGGGACTGATGACCACAGGTGTTAAGTCCCATAGTGCTCAGAGCCATTTGAACCAATAAACAACGAATAAATAAATAATACACAAGAGTTTCCAATCAGCCCAACGGTGTTGCATTATACTGTGTCCTCAGCCATTTCTATAATTCTTATTGAACTATCCCTGTACTCGGGTTTCATTTTTAGACTGTTACATGCATTGCGCCCCAAGCCTTTTGCGTAGAGGACTGCAAACTGAGTACTTTGACATCATGCATGAACTCATGGCCTGCAATGAGTGTGTATTTATTTAGCGACAGCAGTAGCTTCCACGTCATAGAGACAACTTAAGCTCATTACAGCTGCTTAGTTTGGAGACCACCAATCTCAGAGTATGCCTTAAAACATACTCCAGTGACACAGTTGAGCTCGGGGTTCAGTAGACCGTAGCTTGCACACGCTATTTATGATGAGTGTGTAATTGAAGGCCCACCAGCAATACCCCCACTGTATTCTTCAAAATGTGAATGTGACGCCTAAGTTGATGAATCTGTAAAAGTATTTGTTGAGAAACTTGACTATTGCTCTGTGAATGGAACTAAATTAGATTTTGCAAATTTTTTCGTCGAAGAAGGTCGTCGCACGAACGTCAAAATGGCTGATATCGAAATAAGTGACCGCGAGATAGAAAAGCAATTCAATCGCTGAACAGAGGTGGGGGATCGACCTGACGCGATTCCTGTACGATTCTACACAGAGCACGGAAAGAAATCCTCTTTTTCTAGCAGCAGCATACCGTAGGTCGCTTGGGAGCGAGGCGTTCCAAGTGACTGGAGGAGTGCACAGGTCATTTCCGTTTTTCAAGTAAGGTCGTCGGACAGTCTTACGCCATTGTAGTCCTTTGGGCTGACGTCAGTCTGTTGTAGAATTTTAGAACACGTGTAGTGCTCGCGTATTCTGACATTCTGGAGAACGAAAATCTCCTCTGTAGGCAT